>NC_135554.1:9860474-9952974 GCF_964340395.1 Glandiceps talaboti
CAATTAATCAATTACATGCTTGCTGACCCCCGTGGTCATTTCATTATGGGTAGTCTTCAACACAAGGATTTATGTTATGCACAATATATTGTTATAAGATAATGACACTATATGACACAAAGAAAATAACATGCAATATCTTGTATTTTTTAAATTATTAAGCCTACCCTTACGGGAGGTAAAAATACGTCTTGAGCAAACATATCCAAGTTTACAGGAGTTTCTTGTAGATATTTGTTAGGTTTCGAATTCGCTACTCGGTACTTCATCTAGACCAGGGATTAGTAGTGGTTTGCGTTGACGAACATCAGGCCAGAATCTTCGACACAGGGGACATCTAGCCTGATTACAGCACGTACTACAAACAATCAGTCGACCACAGCCACCCTCATAGCCACACACATGAACAGGCATCCTCATTTGTTGAGGACATATATTACATTTAAACAGATTCCTGAGGTCATCCCTTCTGAACATTGGACCAATGGACCCGTCTGTAAAACTCGATAGACTGGAAGTATCGTCTGCTTCATTGGTTCTAATGAATTCATCCAAACCTGGAAAGCGTACTGGAATGTCGAATAAAACCTTAACAAAAAATTATAAAAAATTAATACACAAAAAGCATATCAATGGTGCGCAGTAAAATTCAAATTTTGCGGTTGCAATGTTCTCTACAAAGTTCATCTAGAGAATATAAATTATGAAGACTGGCTAGGAAAGAGGGACTTTTGGTATTGTGTATTTATAACGTAACACCGGTACCGTCGCAATTGACACATTTTCATTACCAGGCCGAGGTATATTTCGAGTACGTATATGTGTGTGTTTGTTTGTTTTTCTACGCGTTGACATTATTTTAATTTCCAGACACTATATTGACATTGAGACGCATTCTAAAACTTTTGGGAAAGTAAGACAATTATATATAGACTGGATAGAGACGTTGGTGTGCCATCAATCAAACCGCGGACACGAAGAGATAGAAGTGGTCTGGTTTGCTTTGACATGTGTATTCGCTGCTTTGGTAAGCTTGATGGACAAACTTTCCTGTTACAGTAAAATAAATTCATGGAAGTATCTAGATGCCTCGGCTACAGGTACACGGCTCTCCATAGTATAATTGTATATTTTTCGTGAGTAAAAAAAATAAATCAATTGATGTTTGGTCAGTTGGCCTTTTATCATGTACGCAACACAACTAGATTTCTGATTACCACAATGTAGTTAGCATCACTTTACAGTCGGTATTTTGGAAGAAGTTTGACACTGTGAGTGACAACAGCGATTCATGTGTTGAAAAGACGGAGAAGTGTGTTTGCTGAATATATAGTACCGCCACCAAGTGGTAGGATATGATGTATTACAAGTAGCCACATTGCTATATATCGATACTAGAGTTATACACGTACGTCCAACGTACTTACAAGTCAATGTTTTGATTGATAAAGTTATAATCTATCCAGTATTGTGAAATTACCCGTGACGTCTCACTCCAAGATTCAGTGCAACCTCAGACCACTTCGTTATGTGGTCTGGTGTGCAACACAAGTTGATATTGTACATGGCAAAATGAATGGAAGTACAATGTACATTAATTTTGTATCTCAAAAGGGTATATGCGTACGACCGTCGGGAAAAACGACGATGACTTGCAATTAATCGGGTCACAATGTCGACTTGTCAACAAAATGGGGGGAAACTTCTTAAAAAATTTTTAAAGTCATGAAAAAGTCCGCTTAGGTGCGATACTAGCAAACCGCCTACTGTTGCTGCTGAAACAAAAAGAAAGTGAAATTTTAGAGTTTATCTTCCACAATCCAGTGAATGTACCAGGATCTTTCAGCATTACACCGTCACGTCATTGTTGTATGTGCATTTGGTACTTCGCGTACGTGACAGGTTATATGGGGCGGAGAGAAGGAGGAGGAGGAGGTGAATGATGATGAGGGGAGGGAGGGGCTGGGAGGAGGCATATAGGGGTGGGAAACTGAGAGGATGTGAGAGGAAAAATTTCGCGTCTTGAATTGAATTGAATTGAATTGAATTGAATTGAAATTTATTTCACCAGAATTATACAGATATTTTTCTTTTCTTCTTCTATTTTTTTTACACAAATTAAACAAAAATATGCACTCGTGCCTTTCAAATTCTGCCACAAGAACTCTATCTGGAATTAGTGCACTTTATACACACTGAACTACACAGATGACTGTGCCAAGCCCCAAGCTAAAAAAAAACACCTAATAAACAAGCAAGGTATGGTTGAATTATATTTAAATTTGTACGCATTAATTAATTTACGGGATGTGAAATCTTGTTGTGATATGTGCTTTTGTAATGTTAAAATAAGATTATGGACAAACATATTTTTGACAGAATTGTTGTTTTGTGTAGAGTAATAGAGATCAATAGAATTGTACTCCCCACAATAATCGATAGTTCAGAGACTACAGTTGCCCATCACATTTTGCAACCCCTTCACTAAAAATGGTATGATCCAATAGCTTCACTTTCACTACATGCATGATAGCAGAACACAGCAAATCTTTATGTAAATGAGGGGCCGCCACGATCAATACACAATAGGGACACCTTTTATTCTTTACCAGCTTTTGAATGGGTACAGGGTGTGGTATGCTACGAAGTGGTAACACTCACCAACGCCGATAATATACTAGAATACATGAACAGTTGACCCAGTACGGTGTGAGAGAGTGGTCAGGGTCGTCCATCGCAGATTTGATTGCACTATAGTATAGCGGATTCTTTGTTGTGAGCACAGGTAAGTCGATACAACTAAATAGCGAGTCTTGTATACCGCGCTAGCCTAGCCTAGCCCAGCTTTCAGTTGCCAGGTTGGAGCTCACCATCACATCAGCTGGTCGTTATCGTTATTATCCAGAGTCGCCGACGCTTTCACTGTATACGTAATTAACGTAAAGACAAGTGACTCTTAATCCCCATATTTTGTTTGTCCCCTCAGTCGCTACAAAGTCCCCCAAAACGATCGGGCTTTTCGTCTGAGATTAACAGGTAAGTTCATGGTTCATATGCGTAGGTCGAATTCCAACGAACGTAAAATTTGACAAATCCGATCATTGGCAGTTGTACTTCTTTATAAATTCACAATTTCGATGCACAATTAATTAGTTTGTCAGCATTCTGATTGGAATTTGTAAACTAGTTGTTTGGTAATTTAGGGTCATGATGATTTACAGTTTAGATACACATTTTTGAATTTGTAATGTGACATTGAATTTTTCAAATAGCGGAGGTGTGTACTATGGCAGAAATTCCTATGCAAATACATGTACACGGTAGCATCTGACACACGTTACGTTTTCCAAAGTGACTGAAAAACAAACGTACGTGTACGTAACCTTAATTGTAATCAGCATTATTTGTTACTGTATATGGTGCAATGCGGGTAGTAATATCCGTAAATCAATTAAAAACGAGTTATGGTCCATCGAAATCCTCCTGCAAACATTACTGCTAGATAACGTTACCATTTCGACGTCTCTTCACTTCGTCACGATCAAAGTTTGTATGCCAATCAAATTTAAACACAGGGACGTTAGGGCTAGCTGTAATAGCTACGCACTTGTGCTTTCCAATAGCAAAAATGTGTCCCCGCGTTTTATAGGACACTGTACTTCTTCTTTTCTTTTTTTACAGCCCCCCCCCCCCCATTGATAAATTATTTGATGGCTGCATCTATTAAATTCAATTGTTAGAAACTCTGCATTTTAATGAACCACTTTCATAAACATTAATTTCACATTGTATATAATCCCAGTTGTACAAATATAATTAATATTGAAAATCCTTGAAAAAAAATGAATTAGTTATTGATTGGCAGTCATGCTAATTAACTCACTCATTTAGGATATGTGCAATCAAATTATCTGTTTGTCTAGTCAATCCATATGTATACTTTAATTACTGTAAGTGCAATAATGGGTAATTAAGTTTATGTAGTCTTGATAATTGGATGAGAATTGAAGGTATTGTTCTGGAGTATTCTAAGCCCCTGCTAAATGGCTCTATTAAGAAAAAAAGAAACCATTTTGATGATAACCCCAAATACACTATGTACAAACTTGTGTCTATAGTAAGCTGAACTTGTAGGCTTATACACAGAATGTAGTTACTTGGTGTTACCATATGAAGTAGAAACAACATTTGTAAAAACTTTTGACAGCAGGAATATTCATTTAAAAATGAGGGTTTTTATATACAGCACCTATAAGTTATAACTGAACAACTTTTTGCCATTCATGATTTTTTCCTGAATTTGTGCCCATTGTAAAAGAATACAAATTTTTACTGGAAACAGTTCACTTTTCTGTTTTAAGCTGAATTTTTAACTTTTCATTGATTGATTGATACACTTAGCTTGATTTCTGTCTGTAAATGATAACAAATTTGGTTTCATTCTACAATTATGTGTACTTGTTTGTCAGTAAATTGTAAATACATGAGATATTCAAATAGTTTCACTTCTGGCTGATCATACATGCTTCAGTGAGTATAACACAACAACAAGAAATAGTGGATACGGAAACTGACATCAACTTAAAAAGACAATATAAAACTATTCTTCCAATCTGTAATGGCTGTATATCTTCCAATCTGTAATGGTGAGAAGAAACCAATGACACAGAGACCATATTGAAAACATAACTACCTGAACTAGACACTCGCATATGAAAAAAATATATTTATAAAATAAAAAATAAAATGAATAGTCTTCTTACCCCACCTACTCTAAAATTGAGTGAAAGCAGAACCACACAATTTTTCTTTGTAGGTGACTATGGTCATAACTGTTCATTTTAATTAATATTTGTTTTAGCAATTCATTAATTAATATTTGCTTTAACTGTACACTGTAATATTTGTTTAAGCAGTTCACTTCAGTTCAATTTTCAGTACTTCCTCTTTCATCAGATACTCCTTGTCAAACACTTCAGTGTTTATAAAGTAAATACCGTATTGGTATTTAATTGTCCATAAACACCAAATCGACATATTAGTACACAACTGGAAATTACATAATATTGAGTAACTACCTGATAAATTTTATGTTTTGTCAACAAATATATGGTATATGTATTCATTCACATCTGGTTTGAAGCTGTAAAAACAAATTTGGCTTCAGAAAAAAACATTCTGTGTTACTGTTATTTGATATATTTCAAATTTGCAGGAGAAAGAAAAATGTTTTCACACTGTGAAATGAAATCTGCCTGTAGTAAAAAATGTGTTGATTCAAGGACATGGTTCGTGTTTTGCACAAAAGTGAGAGAGAAAAAAGCGTTTTAACAAATTGTAAAATGAAATCTATGTGTTATCACAAATGCAGGTACATGTATTTTTGAAATGTAGTAATGTATGTTTTACAAAGAAGTCAAAGTATATAGAAATAGATACAAAAATACAAATACCTGGTACTGCTAAATCAGGAAACATTCACCAGCAGACTGTTTATTTGTGTTCAGTGAGATTTAACGTAACATTTCATGTGCATGCCATTGCTATTAATGTCTGTACTTTGTTTGTGTACCTAAAAATTGCTTATGTGAGATAGATGTATAAACCATTGTGCCAATCGTGTCTAATTGAAAGTTTACATGTACAGTCTTTCTGGTTTGGTAGTAACAATTTACACTTATCAGTACATCTTATGTTTTATAACAATTAATTCATTGTAAACTCCTAAAAGAATTCTCTAAGTACAGCTATTGCAGCTTTATAGGCCTAAAAAAATGTTTGGTTCAGTTACTTGACCCCCACCTAGTTTTTCACTGTCGACTCTAACCTTTTTTAACGTTTTCAAGAAAAAAATAATAAAATCATGAAAATTGTGAAGTCTCACGAGAAATAGTGGATGCAGAAACTGGCAATATGCAACTGTGGTATTTCAATCTGTAATGGCTGTACATCTGATGGGAAGAAACCAATAACAGAGAGCCCACATGGAAAACAACAGAAACATAACTATCTGAATGAGACATTCACCTATTCTATAACTGAACGTAATCAGAACCACAAAAAATTGTTTAGGCCTAATTTGTTATCAATAACAGCTTACAAAGTGACTTACATCTACATTTACACAGGCTATAGCATACAGGTATCTGACTCAATGCTTAAAAACTTTGAACTGCTTGTGCGTGATAGATGTAAGTCATTTACCAAGCCAGTGAACATATGTGGTCAGTTTCCAAAGTGGTATACTTGTTTTTCCCCTTTACTATGTGTACATAAAACTGGCAACAATTGTTGTATTACAATTAGTATTGTCAACAATTGTAATTAGCAGTAGTAGGTAGTTAAAGTCATTGGAATAACAATAAACTTTCAAAGTAAAGTTGGTGTCATTGACTCCTCAACTCTACAAGATGGAAATAGAAAAGATATGAGAAGTGTATCATTTATTGATTGATTTTATTCAAAGGAGGAATTAAAACTTACTTATTAAGGTTTTATCATTCTAAAATATGACTCATCTGTTCTGCGTAAAAGACAATGATACTATATTTGACTTCAAATTGAAGTTGACCCTCCCTAGTCCCCCACCCTACAAGTGACAATAAGAATTCAAATGTTATGTTTTTCAAAGTTAGAATAAAAGATTTGCTAACTTTTTGTTTGTTATAGCGTGATCCAATCAGTTGTGTTTTAAAGACAAGAGTTAAAATATGAGTCATTTTGACACACCTTCTATTGTCAAGTATAGATTGGTCTGTGTCTTCTGGTAAGACACAGGACTGTGTTTTGTTTTCCCCCACCCATTTCAAAATTTTAAAGTGACCATGAGGTTGAACAATGATTTGTAATTTAGAGAAACAACCTTTACTTTGTTATTCTACTGCAACTGCTGACATGAGACCATGGATGAACAGAAACTGTTACAAACAGGGAAAGTAAAGAAATGAATTGGATTAATAACTCTTGGCACAGCTGTTTTGGAAATACAGATAAATAAGTCTTACATTCCATCATTTGATAACAACAGTTGTATGGCCTCTTTCGTGGTAGCTGATCACATTCACAAACAAATTTGAAGATCCCCTTGCAATTCATGTACATGCAAAGAGGCCGGCCATAGGACTGTTCTTTATCAAACCATGAAAGTCTCTGCTGTTCTGTGTCAAGTGTTGTTATAATCCAATTCATTTGTTTACTTTCACTGTTTGTAAAAGGTTCTGTTTGTCCAGGCTCTTGGCAAATGTACTACTAAGGAATTTGAAGACAATGTGATACAACATAAACAAACTATGAGTTTGTAACTCAATAAAATTCCAAAAACTAAAAAAAATGGTAATAGTTTGTTACTGTTTAGATACAGGGTTAAGTGCTTTACTTTTTATGGTTTTTGCAATTAAAATTGAGTAACAAAGATGGATTTGAGTTATGTTATTTCATTTTATTTTTTAATGTACAAAACATCCTAAAGTTATTTAATTCCTCAAAAATCCAAATTAATTAATGTTAAAACAACATTTTTATTGTATTTTGATATGAGTAAAAAGATTATAAACTCAGCTTCTGTCACTGTAATTTATGCAACTATTTTTGTATTATTACATTCTAAACTTTTGTTTTTAGATATAATGAGCTACTGTTAATGGTGCCACAATGTCTTTGATTAAAGAAAACTAGTTATTCATGAATATGCAAGAATTTGACCATTTCGATTAATGAATGTAACCATTGAACAATTACTTAAAAAAACAACTTTCAATTATATTTTTCATATGTGTTTTTGAAAACTTGATAAATACAAAATTATGATTAATGATTATATAGTAATCATAACTGAAAGGAAGGATATACATGTAGACATGCAGTAATTATGACACTGTCTGATGGTTAATGGGCCTTAACAGGAATTAGCTTAGATTAAGTAGCAAATACAAATACAGCAACAGACATTAATTGATTGACTAAATGTCTTACAGTTAACTTACTTATTAATGAACTGCACTAGCTGTAACTGAACTATTTTTTGAATTGGACAACCAATAATATATTTCTTTCTTTTTTTTCTCACTCCCCTTACCTCCCTTTGGTTTGTTTGTTTTCTTTGGTTTTGTTTCTGTATATGATTATACTAGTCATATCTTCTCGAATTTTTTAGTAGTGTATGTACCGGGTATTTTAATTTTCTGTTAGTGCTGCTCCTAACATGCTTAGTGAGCCCCTGATACAAAAGGGATGCAATAAATAAATAGATAAATAAATAAATAAATAAATAAATAGATAAATATATTCCCTGAAAATTGTTAAAATACCAACGATTAGAATTTGTACATGTGAATTAGAGGTCTATTTTATTAATGAGTAGCATAGTAATGAAATCTTGATTCATTGGGGTGCTGATTTTTGAGTGTGGACCCAAAAATCAATTTGTTTGGATATATTGTACACACCATACTATGTACTTCGATAGAAATGTGTTTACCCACAGGGGTTTCAGTACATTTAATACTAGTAAACAATATTATGAGTAAGTCAAACAAAACAGATTCAAGAAATAGTCTTTGATTGGCTTTAGTGAAAGACAACAAATCGTAAAAAGTCTCAAGCAAAAGCAAATATACAATTTACAAAAAACCACACCAACCATGTCATACACTGATATACCACACAAACCATGTCATACACTGATATACCACACCAACCATGTCATACACTGATATACCACACCAACCGTGTCATACACTGATATACCACACCAACCATGTCATACACTGATATACCACACCAACCTTGTCATCCACTGATATACAATGTACCACACCAACCTTGTCATCCACTGATATACCACACCAACCACGTCATCCACTGATATACCACACCAACCATGTCATCCACTGACATACCAAACCAACCGAGTCATCCACTGATATACCACACCAACCATGTCATACACTGATATACTGCACCAACCTTGTCATCCACTGATATACAATGTACCACACCAACCTTGTCATCCACTGATATACCACACCAACCACGTCATACACTGATATACCACACCAACCTTGTCATACACTGATATACCACACCAACCGTGTCATCCACTGATAATTACCACACCAACCATGTCATACACTTACTGTCTACCATATATCCAACTTTCTTTACTTTCAACAACATAAATAATAAAGATCTCGAGGGAACCATGGTGCTTTCATTTTTATGATAGAATCATTAAACCATGTACATTGTGTAGGTTAATGTACATGTATTATCTACACTCAACTATATATATTTTTACTGACTGAGTGAAATAGAGAAAATAGCAATGAAATGTCTGTAGTAAAGACATGCAGGCATACATGTACCTAATTTATTTTTCAGATCTAATCTCACTACCGTTTAATTCTCATACTTGTGAGTGGCTGGTATGCAAATTCTTGATTTCAGCAGCAACCTAATATACCCAGAGATAAAACCATAATGCTTTCTTCATCTCATATTTATGATAAAAATTATTTCAACCTTGTTGGTTGGATTGTAAATTATGTATACTATAATTATACTATAATTAAGATTCTTTTACTTGTTAGTGAAAGAAACAAATTATAATAATTTCTCTTTGAATTATTAAAGACAAGCACACATGTGCCAATTAAATGTTTGAGATTTAAACAAATATCTACTTACTAGTAGAATAGAAATTGAACTCTTCATTTTATGTATTTTTGTATATTTATAATATATATTTCAATAGTCTACTGTCAGGTGATTCCATTAGAAGGGTCAGCTGACCTAACTGCATAACATCATTCCTCTGATGACGTCTGGGTGATTTTGACCAAAGCTCTATCTACTATACTTCCTTCAAAAACTACATTCCAATAACTCTAAATATCTACTACTTTGTCACATATTTGCTGCCATGATGCTTTCTCTATTCATTCATTTCACTAACATAAAATACCCAAAGACGGAACTCAGATTCTTTCTTTCTTACATAATAACGATAAAAATCTTTTAAACCTAGTAGATTTGATTATTATGCACACCCACACTCGCAGCAAATTTATCATTCTCTGCAGAGAATAGGTGTCTAGCTTGGTAACTTATTAAAAGGCTGTGTAATTGGAAAAACTGTCTGGCTTCAGAAACACATGCTTATGGCCCTTAGTCATTTATGTAAAATCAGTCATGTGTATTTAATTCAGTCCATCCATCAATGACATACATCCATCTTTCTAGATTATTATATTTTGGGACATTGAGAAACAGGTAGTGAAGCACTGTTGGAGATAACAACCACTAATCTTGTATTAGACTGATTGAATTGATGCGATTTACGTGATCAAAACAAGATTGTAAGGCATATAGAGTCAAAATTAGCTGTCCCTAGAACAACATTGATGATTACCTGGGTAGGAGTATAATTTTAATACTTGCAAGATTATATTTCACACATATTTCATTAAAGGGGCAAAGTCCTGATTTCAAATATTTTCCTGCATTAATTTTGTTTCATATTGAAGAATTAATATCGTGTTATTCTATTTACTGAAACATGTTTGATTACAACTAGTAACTGAGAAATCTGTAGCATATCACACTTTCTAAGGTAACTCCGAAGCTGTAAATGCAATAAATCTGCCAAATAAATGTACGTGTACATGTTGGAAAGCTCAAAATATACTCGCTTGACAGGCACAAATCAACATGAATGTGGTATTAGGTGAGTTTTATGTAGTAAGGTCATATAGATGTATGCAAGGGTTTTTAAAAAAATGGCTACTCCGGGAAATTCAAACAAAATATAAATTTCCAGGTTTGTTGACATTAATGACCCTATTACCTGATACATAACAGAACTATACATTTGGAATCCGAGACAAATCACAGTTAAATATGATGACATGTACATGATATACGTGTAAATTACTCCTGACCTGATTTTGGGTATGATAAAATCACTTTATATTTAAAGTAGGTCAGAGTATAATTTAGGACTCTGAAATAATAATTCCAACCAAGATTTTTTTGTCCTTCAGAATTACTTAACGTAATGGATAAATTGAGTTATAAAGTCACATTAAAAAGTGGCTTTATTCACCATAATGTAGAGGATACATTAAAATTCATAGTTGCCTCGGTGAATGTCTATAGTCAGATTTCGTAATCCGGCTATTCCTGTAAGTACTGAAAGCATATATTTGCCATAGACACTCATAACAATAACTAAGTCTAACTGAGCCCTTTTATTACATATTACGTTCCTTTCAGGTTTCATCCATTTCCTTCCAACATTTTTATTTCTGTCCTAAGTAACCACTTTAATACTTGAAAGATTTCCTGCCAAAAATTATGTACCCAGAATTCATATTCTGTTGTATTATGATGTTTTTAAATTTCCATTTTTGACTGAAATCATAAAAGCCACTCTTTTGTATGAAATCTAGTCAAAATTTTAGTCAGAATTTGTCACCATATTGATGAATATTTATCCCGCTAATAATATGACAGAAATTTTTACATTAAATTTTTTTGACATGTTCTATTTCATTTTAGACTTTGATTATAGAAATTTTCCATATCTATAGAATTAGCTCAAAAATTTGGTCTGAAATGATTACAATTGATGGATATCTGGATTCATACATGTTTGTATGTGTAAGTTAGAGCTTAGTAGACAGGTTGTAAATACTGAACACTTTGTAATCTGCAACCTCCTTGTATTCCTGCTGTGATCTATCATAAACCCTCACGGTTCCATGTAGGGTCTATGGATCTATTTAGATCGAAGTTCATTTGAAAACGTTAGATAACAAAACTTCATTGTATAAGCTAATAAAATGGCAAACAATAGTTATGGAAAAGATTAATATAATAGGATTTGAATTTTATTTGCAATAAAGTTGAAAGGAATATACTATTTCATTCAAAAGCTATTCAGTACACCAGATCAAAATAGCACACAATTTATTACCATCAACCTTGTAAATATAAATATGATTTTTTGGTATGAATTATGATATTTATAACTCACTGATTTTCTGTACTTGATGAAATGACGATTTACATGTTATAAGTTATAGTGCCTCATCAAATGAAATATTTGGCATTGTTTTGCTCATTCCAAAACTGTTTTTATCACTGAATTGCACTTGGCCACTGGTATATGTTTCAATTCCAGTGCGTACATGTACACTCGATCTCCTGATCACCAGGCCTCCCTACTCAGAAGCTACATGTAAATCTGAAAATATCAGTCTGATAGGTATCTGTTGGCATTGATTATACTGTTTGTATTTGTACAATGATCTACAATTTAGTCGTTATGTGTCTGTGTGTAACATTACCATAAAGTTGAAGATCCCTAATTAAGCTCATTGTCATGTAGCGTAAAGTTACCCTATGTAATCGGTATAACCAGTCATTTCCACAAGTGTATGGGTGTTTTAGTAGTAATTCAGTACAAAAACAGCTTTAGTCTGCAAGTGTTTTGGAAATATAACTTTTGCTACATTTCAGGGAGTTGTTGGGATAATTATTGGTACACCACTGTCAGACTTCATAGGGACTTTGTAATTTTGTTTTTGAATGGTGATGAGGCATATAGTACAACTTTGAACTTAATTAACAAAGTTGGTATCTTTATCGTTGGTTATTTTTGTTGTATGATGAAATATCTTTAATATCATTTCGTGTAAGTAAACAAGTTGAATCATATAGCAATGAAAGTTTCTACTTGCAGAGTCAAAAAATGTCTTGGATTAGCAGATTCCAAATTTTTGCTGATGTCTCAGCATTGTCAGGCATGTATTATAGTGGGCTATTGTCAGTTGAGTGGAAGCATGTCTAGCAAATCATGGTACAGCTCTCACTACATGTATACATGTAGATTTGTCGAAAATGAGAATGTAAGTACAGTAATATGTCCTAATTTTGGAGTAAACAGCCGGTACCCAACCAACCCTATCATGCTGTATCAATACTATTTTGTTCATAATAACTTATTAAGATTTAGTATATATCCATACCATAAACCTGGAAATTTTCGCTATAGACCTATTTTTGCTTATTTCTCAGGTTAGACAACAAAAATGCAAAAATAAGTAGTGACTAAAATGAAAACAGTGTACCTGGCCAGTCTTGGTAATTAGAAAAAGTTAGTCTTTGAGAACTAGCTGAAAACTGCATAAATGCAAACTTTTCTGGTGGCAAAAATATCTAGGTTTACAGTATGTATATACACATGCAAATGTGATGCATTTTGTACAGCCACTGACTTTAAATGAAAACTGGGTCTCAGGTAGAGTATGTGCCTGACATTTAACTAAAAAAAGCCATTTCCTGAATCATGTGATTGTTCATCAAATATTTTGTGCTCAAATGTTTGTTCACATTAATAATCTAAAATTTCTCTTATTCAGTCATCCATATTGTAATGGTGAAAAAGATATCATATTTCTCTTAATCAATTTTCATCAAGGCACTTTGTTAGTATGAGCTCCTTTTCTGTCGACCAATCATTTTTATAACTGGGTCTTTCTTCCTCGTTATTTAACATATAATTATAAAATTCAATTTTCCATACCCAATATTTATTCTGGAATGGTGAAATGTAATTTGAATTTTGTCTTACCATGCCATTTCATAATTACTGAGAACTCTTATTTCTTAAAAATTTCTCAAGTTATTTATCAAAAGGGCCGCATACAAAGTGCTAATTGTAATAATACCCCAGGGGTTGCTTATAGTGTTTCCGTTTAACATGAAAGCAACATGCCCTTAAGCAGTGTTTAGTTATTTACTATAAGTATCAGTAATACAGCTACAGATTTTATTCTTTCCAAGATATTTACAAAGTTGACACTAATGGAGTTTGATCAAAATGTTGTTATATTATGTCCACAAGTTAAGGCCTTGATTGCATGTAGTGTGAAATTGCTTACTTACCAAATGAATAGATCTACGGTACATTGTAGTTCATATGAAATTCATATATTTTAGATCAACTCACACCAAAAGTACATCTAGATGAAACATCTTGACACTCCATCCACAAAGTTCTCAAAGCATCTTTAATATTTTTAAGTACAATGTAGTTTCACTCCTGCTGAACAGAGAAAAGATAATTTTGTTTTTTGAATTTTATTTGGTACATGAGGAAAGCAATTGACCAAGCCATCCATGTGGTAATTTATTATAAGCATTACATCCATAAAACACTGGTACCAGTAAACATCATTTTACCACCACTAAGCCTTACACCTCTTAACATCCTTAATGCAAATGTTACTTGTCTTCTTCATATTGTTTTGGTCTAGGGTTACTGTTGATCTACAACTCTTGTAGCTTTCTAGAGATTTCTCTGATCAGAACATCATTTTATTAGTGGCGCACAATTAAAACTGACTTTGAGAATGCTGAAAAGTCCTTTTTCTTATCACACTCTCAAACTGACATAATTGATAAAAAAAACCAGCAGGTGTGTCTGATGTAGATTTGCCACGTTCTTATCAGTTAATGTCTGTGAAAGTTAATCATATCATTGTATATCAAAGGACTAACTTTCATAAACAAAAAGAAACTGATAAAACACATCACCTGAATCTACATAACATCAGAGGCACCTGCTACTAATGCTGTATTAATGTATGTCAGGTTGATAGTGAGAGAAGGAGAGGACTTTTTGGCACCTTCAAAACCAGGTTGAATTGTCTTTCATTGATAAAACAACATTCTGACAACAGGAGTCTACATAATTTCTGCAAGGGTTGTGTATGTATTTTGAATTTATTGCAGGACTATTTACCACAGTACATTCATTGGCATTGTCCAGTGTAACTAACCTAGTGTTGTTCAGTTTTACTTTCTATTTTTACAAATTTATGAAAGACACAGAAATTCTTAATGGGAACTTTGTTTCTCTGGGGATTTTATGTTTGAAGTTTATTTCAATATAATGTGTTTGCTGAAAAGCATGATACAATTTATTTGACATGAGAGAAAATATAGAGAAATTGAAAGTAGGAAATGTTTTCACTTGGGAATTTATAACAGAAATTTAATTTCATATATTAAAAATTATGACACTTCCTGTCCTAGCCAAAGAATAGATTGAATACATGGAACTCAGATAAAAGGTCAAAATGTCAGACTACCAGGAAAGTCCTGGGTAGTAGTGTGTACAGATATGTCAATGTAAGGACACATTGCCCAGCACACACATAGCAATGAAATCTACATGACATGACGTATTAATTCTATATGTATATAAACATAAAAGTATTTACTTTAAGCTTGAATGTGTCAAAATGATATAGTCGATATAATGAATATAAAAAAAACAAAGGAAATTATTTCAGGATTAATTAAGAATAATTAGAACTTCCCTTACATTTATTGTTATACTGATAATATGTTATAAAATTTAATAAAACAATATTATTAGATTAATGTATATCTTGTGTTATATAATTTATGAAATTTGAGAGTGAGAATTGCAGTGTTTGTACAGCTGTCTAGTTGATACAATTATTGTGTGGGCATTATCATTAAATATTTAAAGACCAATAGAATTAGGATCAATCTGATGACAGCATCACAACATAACATATCAACTGAGGATTGATTACAGCCATCAAAAGTGAGACTTATATTATTACAGTAATATGACGGCATCACAAAATAATTACATTTTAATTTAGATTTATCAGAACTATCAAATATGAAACTTATATTCATACAAAAATAACAGTAATATGACAGCATTCCAAAATAATAACATGTTGCCTTAGATTCATCATAGCCATCAAATATGAAACTAATAGCATTATCAATAATTATATTATAGCATTACCAATTCCTGAGTATTTTGTGATGTCATCGCTGTACATTATTACTGATAATGTACTCCATTATTGGGCATCGCGACCCCGGAATGAGCATAACAATACAAGCTTATTTGTTCTGTTTCTTCATACGACTAGGTATTTTTTCCAAATGTATGTTGTTACTTATGATTGTCATTTCCGCTGTTTAAAAATACATCGCATTCATGAAACAAATTTGAGTTCACAGCAGTTCATTGAAGTGTATATGTGTGTGTACGTACGTGTGTCGCTATGATTAGTATTCAGCTTCCGGGCTGAACATGGCAGACGATGTTCAGCGCTGTGTATATTATACGTTGTTTTGCGCTTCTCGGTCTACAAATTCACTGGAATTGGCAAAACTATAAAATAATAACAATAATGTACGCCCTCCCAGTCCATAATGGACTCAAGCAAACTTTGCACTCCATAATGGGCTCGGCTGTCGCCTCGCCCATTATGTCGTTCAAAGTTTGCTTTCGTCCATTATGGGCTGGGAGGGCGTACATTATTGTTTAACTATTTAAAAGTCTCCCATTGGATTAATTTGATGACAGCACCACATAATAATAATGTTTCACCTTAGATTCAACCAAGCCATCAAATATGAGATTTACATTGTTATCATTATACTGTAATGTAATCTGGTAGTCCATTTATTGAAATAACTTTTCATTACATTCTGATATGGTATGGCAGTTGACATGTACATGTACATTGATTATTCTTTTTATTGAAAATGACAATTTCATAGACAGAGAGAATTAGTGAAAGTGATACAGGTAGATGGAACATCAGTGCTTTATTCTGAAATGGCAACTATAATGAATTACTAAGACAAGAATTCTTAACCCAAGCAATCGACAAATGACTCAATATATTACCATAATTTGAAAATCAGTGTCAGTTGCCAAGGTAATGCCAAGTATCTCTGTACAATTTGATTATATACAAATTTGAACAAGATGTAAGCGGAACCTTAAAATATAAGTATTAAGGGAAATAAATTTATTGATTTTCTCAAAAATATAAGAATATGCTAATAAAATATGCAAATCAGCATTTTAAAATCCCAGGAGTTTTAAATATGCGATTTAACCTGAATTTTTGGCCATTGAAAAATACATCAAGTCTTTACTGGAATGATCCCAATCATTCTAGATCTATAGCTTAATTGCTCCTTCATTATTTAATTGTCATTGATAGCAGCAAATATACACTGGCTTGATGCCCATATAAACACGTAAGGATTGGGTAGAAACCAGATTTTGTTCTTAGAATGCAATCACTAGGCAATCATACTGTTTGTTTGTTTATTTATTTATTTATTTATTTATTTATTTATACATTTGGTAAATGTGTTATTGACAGATTCAGTTAATATTCTTCACTTGTTTTTTTTTCTTTCTAGGAAATAACAAGAATAAAGTTTAACCATGAGAAGGAAAGGTCCATTAGTTACGAAAAACAATGCCCTGATACCATGTTTCATATTTATCGACTGCATAGTGATGGCAGGTGTGGTTGCACTGTGGTATTTTGTTGAATTCAGTGATGAATTTACTGCAGTCAAACGTGGATTTACATGTAATGATGACACCTTGATGAAACCCTATGTCAAACTGGATGACCACACCTTACCTAAATTGATGGTTTATATCATGGCTTTTGCATTACCAGTTGTTGTAGTAAGTATTGGTAGGGGGTGTTTCTGTATAAACAACTAAGTACAGTTTTGGAGAAAGGAATATCTTAAGATGTTATTGCCTAATATTTTTCTTCATTCAGCCAAGGAAAACTTTTATATGAGTGACCTAAGGGGCCTTGTCACTAGACGAATAGTGACAAACTCTTACATCATGTAGGTCGCAAGTATTTTCCGGTTAATGAAGAAAAATATTGGGGAATAATGTAATTATACCTCCTCAAGCATAATTTATGAAGAATCAGGAAAAATTATGGCACTGTGGAATGTTTCGACTAATATTTTGGGCACCACAGAATCAGTGACATAGACACATGTTGTTGTGACATAGAATTACCCAGGTATATAATCCATATTTCTGTTCAAAGACAATATCTTGGCTTGTGCATGGTATTATAAGTAGCATGTTTTGCATTTTTACATGTTCTGGAAAGTCTACCATTCAAGTACATGAGGAGTAATGCAAGGAAATAATTATCTCTTTTTCCAAGAAACTTACGGTTGAAATTTGAAATTTGAAACTTGAAAACTTGAAACTTGAAAGTTGCGGTTGAACTTGCGGTTGAAACTTGTTTGTACAGCTGAAGTGAAAATGTACCATTATGTCATCAAATGTGAATTTTATTTGTCATTGATGTTTGAATCAACAACAATTTATAAATAAATACATATAGAATATGTTGCTCAAGGTTTCTAGAGTTAATAGAATAGGACAGTACAATATAGTTACTTTGGAAAAATTTGAAATGAATACAGTGTACGTTTTGATCCATCTACCTATAGACCTCTATCACATAATGACTTCATTATTCAGCATTAATGTATCTCTCCAAAGTTCCATAGTAGACAGATCGGAGCATCACATTCGTTTCCAATTTACCATTCCAAAGTAACTATATTTTACTATCTTCAATACATGTACATTTTTAATAGTTTGTTTCATTGTTTATGTATTTTTTGGATTATTAGTTTTTTTATTCATGATCTGTTTTAACTTAGTAGAATAGAAATTGATACTTGAATCCATTTTTATAGAAGTAACAGTAAAGTTACCTTATTGAAATATATATTTTTGAAGCTTTCGTCCGAAACACTCAGATATCATCAGTGTAATGATGTTATGCCGTGTGGTTAGGTGATCTCCTAACAGACTCACCTGACACTAGACATTTGTAAATTGGTAGGAGATTGTATCCATAGTCACAGTTAAGGGATGGCTGGTGTTCTCTTATTTCACTGGATTCACATATTTTCGTAGGCCTAATGTTTTAACTCATTATCACCTTGATCAGCCATTTCATTTGTGTCTTAAATTACTTTTTTAAAAGCTAGAAACTTAGAAAGGTTATGATCTCTAACAATTCAAATTTCTTTTCTCAATCTACTCATCACAGATATTATTTGGTGAAGCTTGTTTAGCCGTACATCTACTGAAAAACCGAAAGTATGAGAAACAGGAAAAAGTAGTCAAAACATGTGGATGTTTAATTCAACCAGTCTTTAGACGAATGATAAGATTTGTGGGTAAGTCACAGTCTGTTTGTTTGTGTTAGTATGGCTTTAATTAATGTAAAAAAGTAAATGTATGTGTACATGTTGGTGCTACTGTCAAGAATTCATGATTGTGCTTTAATAATTTGAATGACTTACAAACTATGAAAATTCCTGAATTTCACCAATAGAAATAATTTTCGCTCATATAGGCACTTGTTTTGGGTTACCATCTTACAATCAGTGATGTTGTGATTTGTGTTTCCAATCCTGCCATAGAGGGCATCACTTTTTAACATTATTTTATAAGAAATATAGGTTTTGTAGAGTCATTAGAAACATACATGTAGAATTAACTAAGGCCGTCCATATAACTAATCAAGTTTTATTTTCACTAACATGTGATGGATTAAAACTAAGTTGCTCTCAACTCTTTCTTCATATTATTATCAATATGGTCAACTGCCACAAGTGGAGAGGAATTTCTAAGTCTGTGAAGGCATGGTTTAGAAAACAAAAGTTCTTAATTTTAGCGTTTCAATAGTATTTACCACAATAATAATAGTAGTAGTTCAAATCAATGATACCTAAATTAAAGGATAGTTTAGGTTTTACTTTCTGAAATGTTCAAGTGTTCAGTTCTACCATTATTCCCAGCATAACTAAATAACTGTTATTTGGCAAGGCCGATATGCACTCTAGTACTGCAGATATTATAATTTGAATACATACAGATCATGTACATTATGTTGCAAGACATTTCTCAGGTAGAACTGTGTGTACAGATATTTACCCCATAGTAATTTACATGTATGGTGTAATGACTGATTCATTCAGTTATTGTCAGTCAACGCGTGAGTTTATTACTGCAATGGTCGTTTCACAAATTCTTTCAATAGTTGATAACAAAGGCGTTAAGTTTATTAATGTCCTGGATAAAATAATTGCTTTGTCACAGGTTAGATTACTAGAGACACAACGGAACTGTTCGTAGATCTGTTATATAAAATCTGTTTGAAGACTTCCTACCCTTTAATGAGTTTAAACGTGACTACATGAATCCACAGGTGGTTGTTGATATAATGGTTTAACCTATACCAACATATCTGTGTGTCACATGATCATTTTAGTTTATACTTTATTTCTTAGTACTTAGCCGCAGTACATGTGTCTTGTGTCTGTATGTGTATGACTGAATATAAGTCTACAGACCATAACAGTTGTTAGTTTTCACATTATGAACCACATGTATATATATATGATGATTCACTAATTTCAGAGGGCAAGAGGATCAGTGCATGTTACCTAGCTAGCTCCTGGAATTTGCTTGTAATATGACACTTGAGTTATGTTCACCAGGCTGAGTCAAATATAGTACATGTACCACCTTATTAAATTTGAGACACTCACATAGGTCTAATCATGTGTAACAAGATCATGCTGCGAGATGAAAAACAGCTTTTTGTGTCGTCTAATTCAGGTATGGGATGGTCAGTAGATATTACCTAGCTAGCACCTGGAATTTGTATATAATGATCGATACCACTGTTATTTATCTTCACTATGCTGAGTCAAATAGTAATACCTTTTCATACCAACACATATAGACACTTACACACATTGGGAATTTCCTGATTATTGCTGTTGTGAAATGAAAGTTGCCAGATACTTAGCAAAAGTGAAACGATCGAGATTCCTTTCTCCCCAAAACTCGATTAACAGGTTTATAAACATATGATGATGCTTGTTAATTCTCCTAGATGCTCTAACTTAAGCTTCCGTCCTGTTCATACTAGGGCATCATCAAGTCTGAAAATCATGCTATCACTAGGGTAACCATACTTGTGCCCAATCCCCAGAATCTATGTGTTCATTGATGTAGTACGTAATGCTGTTGTTGCACAAAAGTTAAGAATGAGTTCTTACTTACATGTAGTAGTGACTACAAAATAGACACATATAACATCAATCATAAAGTAGGGAAAACCATTGCCTAATAATGAAATTTAAGTTAGAAAATTCTCTGTACCTGAATTAGAATATTACTGCCTTGCCACGTCATAAAATGAACATTTGATTTCTTGGTTGACACCATATCTTCTGCTCCACTCGCTTCACATGCATTACTATAGGTGTGCTGAGAATTAGTCGACCTTCTTGTTCTATTTTGACCCTCTAGCATGAGGTAAAATGCTATTGCAGGTACTGAGAATTAATGTACACTTTTGAGACTTTGGGTAATTTTCATGTTGATTCTGATCATTATTGTATCTGTAGGTGTGAGTGGATTTGGTGGGTTTGTAACATGGATAGCCACTGATGTAGGACAATTGATGTCTGGTAGATTGACGCCATACTTTCTGACTGTATGTCAACCTAATTGTACTGGTATAGCAGACAATCAGTTTATTACAGACGACAGTCTGTGTGCAGGCAGTGCTAGTCAAATAGCAGAAGCAAGGTATGGATTGACTTAATTACAATCATCAAAAGATTTCCTCTAGGCTGGTTAGTTAAATGGCCGCAGGATGGTCAGTGTTTTGATGTTTAACGTAGCTTTTCTCAAAATGACCCAAGAAACTCCCCCCTGCCTTCCATCCCACTTTGATGACCAAAAAAACCCACCCCTTCAGTAAAGTCAATCTGATATACCAATAAAATTTGGTGTTCCCCAGCATCTCTGACAATACAGTTACTTATGAGAAAATCTAGTTTTAGCGCTTTTATGAACAACATGACTTGCCAATTATTAGAAGGCTCTCCGGGCTATTAACACCACACAAATAAAATCTATATTAAAATGTCCTGTATGTATGCGTTACTGGTTTGTACATGAAGAAGTATACTGATAGTGTTAGCATGTATTTACAAGCAATTTGACTCTGGAATTTTACTTTCTAACTGTATTTAAACACCATTTGTAGCATCTAAAAATAACTGTCTGCCATGAAACAATGTAACCTGAATAAACAGTGACATTTTTGTAAAAAAATATGATTTTACATTTACAAGTGAATAATTCTGGACATGTATCTACATGTTTAGATAAAATTGAAGTGTAAATGAACTTATCAATATGTCTTTTTTTAATGTAAATTTGTCATCAAATTATAAAGAAACTATTTGCCACGTATATGTCAAATACATTATCAATAAAATATATTCCTCAACTTTGCTTTTGAAAAATGTCGGCTCCTAGGCCTAAAAAAAATAATTGTTCAGTTCCAGTTACCCGACCCCACCTAGCTTTTCACCGCCAACCTTAAACTTTTTTTTACGCATTCAAGAAAAAAATAATAGAATCGCAATAATTGTGAACTCTCACAAGAAATAAGTGGATGCGGAAACTGACATCAACTTAAAAAGACAATATAAAACTATTCTTCCAATCTGTAATGGCTGTACATTTGATAGGAAGAAATAAACAACACAGAGACCATTTGGACAACAATGGAAAACCTGAACTAGACAGTCACACACAAGAAAAAAATATATAATAAAATAAAATAAAAAATCTACCTACCCCCACCTATTCTAAAATTGAGCGTAATCGGAACCACACAATTTTTTTTATTAGGCCTAAGAAAAAGTTTTTGTTCTTTTATTTTGTGAATTAATTTCAGACACTGCAACTGATAATGTTCAACCTGAATTTTTTGATGTTATTGATGTATTTTATTTGTTATTTTTCAGGATGTCCTTCCCATCATTGTATTCGTCTCTCAGCATGTATTCAACGTTTTTTATGGCTGTAAGTATCATCAAAACATTTAGATCCTTAATTATTAAGTTGTTGAGGTGAAAAACCCCTAGGAACGCTTTTTATATGACTTTATTTCACCTCACCAGTTACATTGAGGGTACAGAGATTCGATATCTTAAGAATATATCTCTGCCTACACCTGTCAGTCACGATGAACACTTTTAGACTGGCTAATTTGACCTTCGAATCCAAGGAATATGAAACTGCCCTCTAGAGGTAGAAGAGTACTTTGTCTCCTTTTTCAGTAATGTGAATTTTTTTATATGATATACCCAGTCTTGTCTGTCATACAAGTGAGTTTTTTGTACATTGTGTAGAGAGAATGACTATATATTGTTATTTTCAAAAGAAGGGATAAAAAGCTGTCTGTGGAATGATCTATGAAATAAATCCACTTGTTCGGTGAAACAAAATGTCATCATTTCACTCAGTATGTGTCCGTCCACATCAAGAAACAAAAAGTAACAGTTAACAACCCTGATAGAATAGTTAAAAATGAATAAAATACTTCATTGCCTGGGTATGGATGTTGTAGATTATGGTGGTACGTACGGCAGAAAGGCCAAACTTTAGGTGGGCCCGTAAGCTGTACTACCGGAGGTCTGCAAAACCCATATCCAGGGTGTAAAGATTTTATCAAATATCCCATGCAGTGACAGAGAAACATCATTTTAATCACATAATCAAATACATTGGCAGTGGAATGTTATTTTATTTGCAAAAACATAAAAATAGTGAAGAAATTTATAACAAAACCAAATCACTGAGTGGATAGATATCGATAAAGGTGCATGACTTGCTATATTTGGGCAAAGTGTGCTGGGGCGTGATATGTTGGAAAATTAGTCTCAAGGTTTAATTCGTGTGCTCTCTCATACTGAGTATATATAATATGAAGAATGGGATATCTATTAGTAATAAAATGATCGAAATAAGCATAGAAAAATGATCACAAGCATTTTTCTCACTTAGAAAATAACTTGTATAAGTTCATATTTCTATCTACTCATTATAACACATTGATTTGTTTATTATTACTAGCTCTACATACACTCCATGTTAAAGGTGACTGGTTCCCGTTTACTGAGTCCTCTACTGTGTGTTGGTATTATTAGTTTGTCCTACATGTGTGGACTTACAGAGTTACAACAATACAGACATCATGGTGTGGACATCCTGTTTGGATTCTTACTGGGTGCCGTCATAGCAGGGTACTTGGTAAGATTGATAAAGATGGCCTTTTAGTTTTCATACACCCTGTATTAATAATCTGTGTTAATAAGGGTTTTTACATCTCATTGTGGTTCTCGCGAGATATGCAAACATGCCTAGCAACAACGGTTGTCAAACATGTGATCGTGGTCAAGCTTTCGTCATGGCCATGTGCGTTGATGATGTTGAGAACAATAGTGTTGCTAAGCATTTGATACATGTACTTTCAGCTTGACCACCCTCACATGGTTGCTATATATGCAATGGCTCACGCGAGATCTTGTGAGATCTGCTGCGAGACAAAAAACGGCTTATTGGGATTTATGCATAGAGTATAAAGTAGTTGTTGGTGGTGCTATAATGCTTCTATGCTAAACACACTGTGTTTATAGTTCACATTCTCAGAGGAGAACCACATGATTTGTATTCAAGATTGTACAGTTACATTTGTACCTTTAAATTTAAGGTGATCATCTACGAATATCATCATGAATGAAAAACAAAAAATATCAATATATGTTACAAAACTGAATATATGGCAGCTTTTGGACTGATAATTGAATTAATTACTTTAAATTCATTTATTGGTTGATTGATTGATTGATTGATTGATTGATTGATTGATTGGTTGGTTGATTGCTTTTTTATCACACATTGATTGATGAATGATGGATTTTTTTCTTCAAATTCTAAACAAATCCGTTAACTTACTATCCCCTTGTTATTTTCTCTTTAACTGTATTCCAGGGTATTGTAACACTGAATAACTTTGAACCAAATCCACATGATTCATATGAGGAGGGACTTGATGGTGTTAGTGTGGTCACACTACCTAGACCCAAACTACACTATCCCATGTCAAATGGAAATCACACTATACCATTGGATAGAGGAGCTTCTAGACGATCGGTAGGTATTTGTTCATTTCACACTATAACATCGGATAGAGGTGCTTCTAGACAATCGGTAGGTATTTGTTCATTTCACACTATACCATTGGATAGGGGTGCTTCGAGACAATCGGTAGGTATTTGTTCATTTCACAATTCATGTTGCGTATACTCTTGCTCAAAAGCCCAGGTCAAATTAGGATAATGTGACAAGAACACTTTGTATGGAAGAACTATTGAAAGTGTTAGTACAGATCAAAATAATAAGAATACTGTACCATAAACTCTTTTGTATTCGTCAAGACAAAGATTGTGGTAAATGTGATGTTATCGCCAGAGAATTTTGCGTAAACCCTTGTAGAAAATCACCCAACTGGCAGAACACATGGTCAAGTAAATTAGGGCTTCTTTACAAGATTTCAAAGTTAAATAATAAGTTACCAAGGTGCTATTTTATCACCCAAATTATATGCAAGTTGATAGTAGTAATCAATTTAGGGGCAAGATCAATAGTTGAATGTCGGATAAAAAAACTAAATTCTTTCAGTTAGGCCTCAGACCCACCCCCACCTCCCTTCTACCTAAATTGACCAAAATTGAAAATTGCTTCAAACCTCACAATTTCAAATGTAGTAGTATGTAGTGCTATTAATATAAAATCAGTATGTAGTGAGTAAAGAATACTTCTTTTGTTGACACTTTATTTCATTTTAGTGCCATGCATTTAGCAAAAATTCTTCCTTTTCTCAATTTGAAAGAAATATTTTACATTTACCTGTAGAAGTACAAAACATCCATTGAAATTAAAATCAATTTTTGTAGGATGAAAACTAAAATAGCTCAACTCCCCCCCTCCCCCATCCAAAGTATACAAATTTATTTTTTTATCCCACATTGAACTATTGATCTCTCGCCCCTTAGTGCACCAAAGGCAGAAATAAGTCTGACTGGACTAATTTTCCTTTAATTAAGCATGGCTCCAAGGATAAGTGGCAAAAGATGTGGAGAGAATGTCTGTATCCATTGTCTTTGCATGTTAGAAAGTTAATGTTGATAGCATTCGTTAATAATAGTCAGTGGTCATGTTATAATCAAGAATTTGGGACAATCTGATTTAGATATAAACTAACTATGTGCTTGAAATTGGATGATATTTACAGATGTTCATTATACTCCTCTCTGACTCCTTCCCCATTTTTTCGGGTTAACCAAAACTGTCCTAATAAAAACAGTACACGTCTTCTGACGTGTACTTATAACTATCAGTAATCGACAAGTGTTTTCATCTAAATTATTTTCATGCATGAATTAACTTGTTGCGATGGTTTTTAGTGTGACCAATTTAAGGTACTGAATTTTCAAACAAAACTTTACTTCTAAACACAGTCTTTAAAGCAATAATTAATGTCCAGTTATTCTTTATCTATTCCAGGATCAGTTTGTGGTGACAAACCCAGCTTTTGATGATGGTCCTTATCAATCAGGATTTTCAACAAGTCCAAGATAAACTCCTGATGATGAAGGACGCTTTGTTCATTTCTCAAACCCACGCACCATAACCATGACCATGACCTTCCAAATTTCCATGCGAGGTAGTCTGTACATAGACCCTCCACCAACGTTGGTGGGGAGGGTCTATGGTCTGTATGAAATGATAGTATTATCAGCAATTATTTCAATAATCATCAAATTGTTCATTGGTCTAATTCCTTTTTAACTTGAAGCATTACGAGGGAAATTACTGTTTAGTGAACACTGTACAAAAACTGATTTTTTTAATGTCATTTTTGGCATAACTAAAATACAGTTATGTTCATATATAGAGAGATGAAAACATTCAGTTTCTTCCACTTTCATCCTGGAATCAATATAGTACAATAAATGATGTTGTAAATAATGTGAATTTAAAAAAAATTCAGTCTCCATTTTAAAATTGAGTTTTAGTTGAAACCATGCAATATGATACAGTATGTGTAATGTATAAATTACAATCACAGATTTTAAATTTCATGTATTTAAAATACGTGTCTACAAGCATATCGTCAATTTCATGATGTGAATGTTTGGTTCCAGCCCCCCCCCTCCTCTCCCATCATCATCACTACTACCTCCCACAGACTACTAGAATTATGAAGTTAAGTGGAATGTACACAAACTTTGAAACTATTGTAAGTTTTTGTGATCACCACCATTGTGGTTGCCATCACCCCCACCCCCATCATTACCGACCACCATTACTGTGACCCCCACCCCCACCCTCACCTCAACCAATTCTTAACCAGATTTGTAGAGATAGCATAGAGAGTTTGTACATACATGTGTATATCATATTATTCACCTTGAGAAAACAAATTACATAGATGCCAGAATAAATGTTATCGCCAGTATCCAGTGTGTGAGGGCGCCCTGTACCTCACAGATGTACTGTGTGATTGGTACAGAGCTGTAAACGGATTACCATGTATAGGGTATAGATAGTTGATAGTGAACAAAATGAATTGTTCATACATATGACATTTTAACTAAAGTTTTAGTTGAGTTTCTTTTCAAATGTATTCGTCTTTCCTTCTTTGTTGTGTTTCCATTTGATTTTCCAAGTATTGGAGACTTCATGACATCTCTATTTCCATTCCCAACACCTGTTTCATATACCAGTCATTTTTTTTGACAAACTGGACAGTTGGTTCAGTAAGTTGTATTCTTCCTAACTAGACAATCAATACAGTGTTGTTTTTAACTGCCTATTAAGACTAGGGAAATAGACATTGTACATACAATCAATACAGTGTTGTTTTAACTGCCTAACTAGACTAGGGAAATAGACATTGTACATACAATCAATACAGTGTTGTTTTAACTGCCTAACTAGACTAGGGAAATAGACATTGTACATACAATCAATACAGTGTTGGTTTTAACTGCCTAACTAGACTAGGGAAATAGACATTGTTCATACAATCAATACATTGTTGGTTTTAACTGCCTAACTAGACTAGGGAAATAGACATTGTACATACAATCAATACAGTGTTGGTTTTAACTGCCTAACTAGACTAGGGAAATAGACCGTGTACATGTGATATATATTAATAACTGCTTTTTAACCTAAACAGTCAGACAGTCACAATGTGTGAGTCATTCAAATCTTTTTTAAATGAAAGTTACCGACAAGCTTTAAATTGACAACCTAAGAACTCATCCCTAGCTGAGTAAATATTTGCAACATTGGTGTATTTATTATGTTACTGCAAAAACTATATCTTTTTTTGATATTTTACTACAAGAATTATCTTTCCAGGTACAGGTTTATGTTATTTTTTTGGATTACACATTTCTTGTATTTTTGTCTTTTTTTCATAACTTCTAAATTATATTTGTTCAATTAAATGAACTTTGAACTCTGACCTTTGACCATGTGATTTGGAAATTGGTTTAATATTGTAATTTTGTCTATTTAAATACAGTGTGTGCTGTGTATAATGATATAAATGACACGTTAGACTGTCAACACTTTGGGCAATATTTACGGCTCACAGTATGTATATTTTAACATTTTTACAGACATATTTTTAGAATGGTAATAAGTTTTTTTTCAGTGAAAGTGCAAAAAAAAAAACAGTTTTAGGTAGAAGATATTTTATATGCAAAATATTATCCAACCATGACACTAAACAAACACATGGAAAAAATACTGTGATATATACTTGATTTCCCTGGTTCTGTTCTTGCGGTTATAAAAATGACGCGTCCAAAGTAAACTAATAAAAATATTTCTTTTTGTGAAGTGTATGACCTTTGACCTTCAATGACAATATAGTTTTGTAGTTTATTCACTTGAATTACTTGACTATAACTAAAATATTGTACCTTTATATTTTACCTACAGACGGTAAAACACAGCCGTTGGTGGCGCTATACAAGCTATCAAAATATATTGTTATAGCGCCACCAACGTCAGATATAACATTCTAGGTTACCCTTTTGTTGGATTTTCAATTCATTGATTTCAAAGATACAAAATAGAGATCTTTGTTGCAGCTATTTGATTAAAAATCTGATGTAGAGGTTGGCTTTTTATTAATTTGTGTCACTTTTACCATAATGAATATGAGGATTTTTAACTTCAATGTGCTATTTGACGAGCTGACAAATTCTCTGAGATGCAAAATCATGAATGCCATGAGCCACTGTGTCAAATGCAGAATGGAGTCACCAAGAATAAAAAAGAAACATTAAAAACATATGTGACAATTCAAACACAAAAGATAATAGTATTGAATTGTACCAACTTGCAATTGTATTGGCCTTTGATCAGATTGGTATTTGGTTGCAGATGTGAATATATACAAACACAAAGGGTAATCTCCAGTGTATAAAAAAAGGTACACATTAAGTTATAAAGAGGAAAACATTAGAATGTTCTGCAATTTTATTACTGAGACGTTGAGGTGAACTAATTCTTTATATTTTGTTGGCAACAATTTACAAGTGTATTTTTTTTTTTAAAAGTAAAGGAAAGCCCAGAAGGGAAAAGCCAGGACCTATCAAGCCATAATAAAAAAAAATGTAAACGTTGCTTTAAGAAGGATTTCAAACTCAAATAATGTACATTTTATTCGGTTTAAAGTTGATTATTTTAGCAATTTTGTTAGGTGTATGTATATATATATATATATATATATATATATATATATATATATTACCTTTTCTCTAGGTATACCAGTCATGACTTCCACAGATGAAATTTTCTTCCGTTAATTTCTTATTTATACATATTATAGCAATGTCACTGTATTTAATAATTAAAAAAAATGTAATTAATTTGTTGGTAATAAAATAATTCTAGGTTTTACATTAGCTTTTTTTCATTGCGTACAGGAATCATGGGAAATGTGGTCACATGACCGATACTGAGTCGAGTTTGGGTTATGCTTTCGTTTTTACTGATGTCACAACGAGAGATATTTCTTTACTGGCGTCGAGTCGTCACATAAGTTTTGAAAGTTTCATCATTTTTTTCATTTTTTTTCATCACAAAAAATGTGATCGTCACTGATGACGGGTAGTGATTCCTTTCTATATCTTTTTCTTCCTTCCCATCTTCGATTTCTAGGGTGGCTAGTTTGGTCTCGAGGTGGCGCTCTCACCATCCCCAGACAGAATGAAAAGTAAAACAGCTTGTGTGCACACAAGCACACTCACTCCCCGGTTGTGTTTTAGTCGCTCTGGAGATTTCTGGAGCCGGATATATAAAAAGAAAAGAAATGATCTCAACACCTCAATAAACACCCGTATTCAGTAATCGCCAGTTAATAACATACATACCAGCTATCTCGCAATATGCTTTGTTTATTTGTTTATTAGATTTGCAAAAAGAAACGTAATGCCCAACAAACAATTATTTGCCCCAAAATAGAACACCACACGTACACCACCACTGGTTGTATCAAGTGGCAAAGCTTTTCATATGCAAATCAGTGAATAAGGTCATGACCCGATCTGCACTAATGCATGAAACTATGCTGTTTTGTATGCAACGCTCGTTAAGACAAGGTGTTGCTAGTTATTCAGGGTGTGGTACAAAAAGAACAACTCACGGAAGAGCTGCTTGCAAAGTTTGCCACAACCGCTAGCCGATGCTTCCATGACTGACTAAAGGGCTTCCATGTGGTAAAATATCGAGGAGTTGTAAACGGAGTGCGGGTAAGTTGTTACAGAAATAGCACACATTGGACGTGGAACCCACGATTCCAGAAAGTTTGAACGTAACACTGTAAATCCTACACTTGACGAATAACGCCCTGTATATGTTGCGGAAGCTACGTTGTATTCGCATTTAATGTATTTATTGTGTATTGTTCATGAATCGATACAGTATACAGTGTCACTATCAATTCATATTTGGTATTCGGATTATTGCCGACAGCACGGAAGTTAAAACCATGCAGGTGCTAAAACGCAACAAGTTCGCGACTACGTGAGAATCTTGATTTGGGGCAACTAATTAATTATCAACGCGCCGCAATGGCAATCATGGTGTCCAGCAACAACGGATAGACAGTACAGACAGGGTCTCAACGATCAAATGAAACGATGTCTTTCAATTTACTCCTAAAGTTCTAGGGGAAAAAATTGTGCCTTAAAAAACAATGGCAGATTGTTGTTTCAGATCCACACTGCAGTGTTCGTTCAGTGGCGTTGTTTTCAATGTAATGCTAATGGCAACATAGTGAATCCACTGAACCATGTCGATGGTGCCAGATCAACAGGTTAACTTGTCAAGTTGCCGAGATGTTGTGTGATACGTGATACGTGATCGCACATCCCGGATTTTGAGACAATGCTCGTGTGACGCATGTAACCGCTAAAATTATGATTCAAAAAGTAAACATATACATATATAGTTTGTTTTATACCGTAAATAAATAATAGGAAATTATATTAAAGACAGGATTGTCACAAAGAAGTTTGTCAACCTTTTCAAATTATACAGTTCCGTATTCGACGGAAAACCGTCTTGAAATTATGTGTTTCCATCAAAACTGAATATAGTCATGATTGGTTGCTTGCTTGCTTGAACGTGAAACGTGCATGTTCTTCAGAACTTTATTACCGTAACATATAAACAGGTCCATTACCATAAAATTGAAACCATTTCTACAATATAACAAATTAATCTGCATTGAAAAATCGGTAAAATATACACTCAGGTTTTGTTCATGTATCGTCATGGTACTAGTATTAGAAATTTCAACTGACGTTTGTGAAATTTGAAAGCCACACAGAATTAGTAGTAATAGTATTAGTACTAGTCAAGTATTGCAGTGAATCACATTTATTGTAATATATATGCAATGGCAGTATCCTGCTTATACCGCATAATTCATGGCTATTGGTAAATCCCAAATTGTTGTGTTGTCCAGTATAAATTGACAGGTATGCCACCATATCTTTGTTATTTTAGACATTCTTTTGTACACAGTCCACCTTTGTTTGTTCAAAGCAAGGACAATGTATTCAGTTCAGTATACAGGAAACAAAATATCTAACAATTTGGTGATCTTTAGTAGATTTTTTAACTTGTGTTGTAAAAAAAAAAAAAAGTTTATACCAGGAATAAGTTTCCCTTGAACTTGTAAAAATATATATTAATTTTTAAGTGTTGCATACATGATAAATTTTTACTTTATCAAAACTTTGAAAAAAATCTAGACATTTTTTTCGTTGCTATTCATTTTCTCATTAATTTAACCCCACCTCCCCGCCTGTCAGTATAAAGACTGCTTTTTTTGCTAAGACTAGCGTAGTTTATAGAGCTATGTAGGGTATTGTATTTCAACGTAGAGTTGTTTTCTTAGACGTGGTCGCCATGATTAAGTCTATTTCCTTGTTAAATTCCCACAAGTGTTCTTATAAACCATCAATACAGAATGAGTCAGCTAATCAATAAAACAAACAAACCATATCCTGATTGTCCATTACCAGGAATTCAATATTTGGAAAGTTAAAAATATAGATTTTTTTTTTAAAAGAGAGAGAGAGATAAAATTCAATAGAAGTGCATTTGTAACTTTCACAATGCAGTGAAGGTTGATAGGGCTGAACAGGAAGACATATATTACCCTGGAAGTTGAGTCTTCGGTTTACTATTAAAGATAGACACAAACTAAAACTATTTTTGCTACATGTTGATACAACAGTGATAAGCTATTGATTGGACGTTGGTTTAATTATAGTCTCAGTAGAGAGGTGTCTCTTGAAAACTAGTTTATTTAGAGTTCCATGAACTGGGACTTCCAATGTTTACACTATCTTGATCACAGGGTGATTAAATTCACAAAACTGAGGAACCACTATTTCACTAATCTACCACACTGAAGAACAATAGATTTAGTTTGTGTCTATCTTAGTAAACCGAAGCTTCAATTACCAGAGTTGTATCTTACAGTCTACAGTGGCCACTGTGTAGATTTGGAGTGGATTGCATAGTTTTTGTATAAATGAACACGAATGTATACATAGCCTCGTAGTGTCAACATTGTCTGTCAATGTAATATTAGGTTCCACACCCAACAAATCAATTTATTTACTTTCCTTAATAATCCTTCAGGTCGTTGAGGACATTGAGGTCACCACATAGTGATAAGTATATATAGTAGGTGTCAATGACATTATGCCAGACTTTTTTTTATTTTTTATGGTTTTTGTGACCTGACCAATGCTTTATTTCTTTGATACACACACACACACACACACACACACATACACACATATATATACAGGTTTTGAAAATTTGAACCAAATTATATATATATATATACATATATATTAGGAAAATATATACAAATTGCCAGTTTAAGACTAAATATTCTTTTTTGGCTGTGAGTGTCAGTAACACTGGACACAATTTTTTTCATTTTTACTCATTTGCTTAAGGCTTTTTTTCTTCTATTCTATTATAGAAAATATCACAAATCATTCTTTTATTAAGGCTAAGTTTTGTTGTTGTTGTAATTCTGACTTTGTGAAAACTTACATAATTGTTCCTTTTTATTCTTTGCTTAGACTAGTCTGTGAGATACGACATTCGTGCCATTGCTGTCAACTATACATTTACAAAATGTAGAAGCGTGATAGGGCTGAACAACATGACGTCGATGTTTCTCACACTTTACTCTTTAGCTTTGTGCCTTTGAAAATTGAGATAGTCCTTTTCTATGTTAACAACAAGTTCCCTGTAAACAATAAAAGAGTTTTCAAAAGTACTGGTACAGTAGAATTTCAGGAGTTGAACACAGACATGGAGACATAATGTATTAAATGTAGAATACAACAATTGTACATAAACACGGACTATGTCAATGAATTGAAAAAGTCATAGACAACACAGACCCAACTACTGTGTGTTAATTGTAAATGTCTGTCAGTCATTAGTGTATAGTGACATAGTCGATTAATGATTTCCATGGTATTATTATGACAAACACCATCAACCGTTTCATAGAAAATAACACAAATGTCAATTGTTCAGTATTTCTAAAACTTTCTAGCTAACATGGGTACCAAAGTATGTGTATATAATAAATGTACCTGTCAATCAATCAAACTAAATTCATTTCCTGTGAATATGAGTGTGTCTACATAAAGCTGACTGTAAAAATTTGATGTCCGTTGAAGGACAGTTTTCTTGTTGTCTAAAGGTTTGGTCCAACACACTTGACTACACCCAATTTTAGTGATAGCCTAAATATTTCACATTGCACAATTTGAATAAACCCACGGTCCACTAAACACTAAGACAGTCGCTATAGCGATGATTTTTATACTTTTGTAGTTAAATTTGTTCATAATGATGACTTATTTTCAATTAAGCACTTCACTGTTATATATCTGTTGAAGTAAGGAAAATCTATTTTATTAAAATATTTTGTAAATTTGACATTTTAAAACTCATAAATCATAATTCTGACAGATAAGTATTGATTATTTGTACATAGTTAAACATCAAGTCAATATGCACCAAAAAGTTACACACTAACAAGAATTTGTTTAACATTAATTTGACGAGGAAAATTTAGGATGATCTTGAAGTAAAACACTCGTACTGGAAACTTTCCCTGTAATACCAACAACGCAGCTCTGTCTTCAAACCCTCTAAATTTATCTTCTCTGCACATCAGAAATTGTCATACAGTATTCATGAAAACTTCAACTTTCTCAGTTAAAATAGAAGAGAATAGCGTTCGTCATGCAAAAAACTAAGAGTAGGCCTTGAGGCGCATTCTTCCTGTACCTTATCACATGTAGTAAATGACATTACAGTGATAGTTTGTGGCTGCATGCATGTTACCAACAAATATCTCTTTGTATCCTGAAACTATGGTTTGAATAACAGCTTATATCAATCAAAAGTTTGTCTTCAATACTACTGTAGCTAGGTTGTACAGCAGATTTCAAAATACTGCAAAGCAGATTTGTTTGATACAATCACACAGAAATTAATAAGAAACTACACATGGTACACTTTAATAGCAAGATCGCACTTTTATTACTACATTTAGTCTGAATGAAATAAACTATTCAAACCAACGTACTGTAACAAGACGCAGACACACGGGTGCCAATGTTTTGATGTCTGCACTTGATGTCTGCATGGCGGCACCTCAGTTCATTTCAATTTAGACAAAATGTTGCAAGAAACTGTGAACATTCAATCTTGCTATCTTAAAGTGTAGCATGCTTTAGTTTCTCATTCATTTCTTCATGACTGTATCAAACAGAGCTGGTGAACGGTATTTTGAAATCCACTGTAAAAGTACCAGGTACTTTGGAAGTTATATGACTCACAATCTACTTGACAAGTAAGTGTTAGGAAAGTAAAACAGAGTTAGTAGTCATTGGTATACATTCTTGAACTAAATTGGTAGACTTCAGGTATAGGCACAAGGCCATTATACACAATGCAATGCAATAAATCACACTGTGAAAGACTTACATATATTCTGTCTATTATACCTGTGTCAACACATATATTGTTATATGTTTGTATGCTCTGTTGATTATCTGTTTGCTCAGACTACTACTAACTTTTAGGTCAAAGAAAGTTTTTCATTGAGTAGCGATATAGCATTCAATCAGTTTATATAATCATCAAAAGTGAGAATATAGCCCAAAGAATAGTACGGAGAGAAAAAAACCAGGTTGGTTGATTTTCAATGATCCAAGGAATCAATATGCTGTCCTGTTCTATAGAATGAAATGTCCTGTAGGGAGATTCAAGGTTTTGGGTATACAAATGTATATATTATTCTGGAATTCACGTTGTTTTGACTGTGTACAGTATAAAACACTCCGCAGTGAGTCAGTATCAGGTCAGGTTAACAGTTAGCACAGAATCTGTATTGTCCTATTGTACAGTGTGGAATTTCCTGTAGTGACTACTTGTAGGTTTCAGAGAAGTGTAAGTTTCTTGTGGTTTTCTCAGTTATATTTTATTGTAATGTTATGAAAGCCGGCGGAAAAGATTGCTTTAATACACTGACAAAAGCCAGGTGAACTACCTGGAGTGGTTCATGCAGTGAATGAGATGTTAGTACACCTAACCTGTATTGAGTACCTGTAAAGTATTCTATGTACCGCACCGTACAACCACACCCAGACTCAAGCCCCATTTAAAATGTCAACTCTTTATTGAGTGTGTATGAATCAAAATGGATTGATCTCTCTGTCGGCTTTTCTACAAAATCCTTGTACAGATTTAACAGTGAAACCGTGTAGGATTTCAAGTACATTGATATGATATTCAAAGGCACATATTTATGACATATGAAACAAAATACACAGTGTTTGCATATAGTCAATTTGATACATGTATTGACTGAAAACATGTCATACCCTACTTAATATATACCTTCAATTATTGTGTCAACTTGAAATATTTGGTATGAAAAACAAAATTTTGAAAGCACATTTTACAAAACAAATTGTTAAAAAAAATAGTACCTACCAATGTCAGGACGGTGGTGAAATATAGATTTTGCTCTGCTAAGTGCAATTTATCACCTGTGACTACGATATGAAGTGTCCAGTCAGTGTCCAAACAGTGAAGGTTTATTATATTTTAGTTTAAAACTTACATGTCATCTTGATTAATTAATGAGTGTATCTGATTGGCTAAGTGAAAGTTAGCACCATTAGATAAGCCAATGAGGTCTTTGGGAATGATATCAAATCCATATTGATTGGATGATTGTTAAACAGCCACCTGTTGATCAGCATATGTGCTAGCCTCAAGGCTCATAATCTACTGGTTGGTTGGTTGGTTGGTTGGTTGGTTGGTTGGTTGGTTGAGTGAATGGTGCCACCTGTTGATCAGTAAATGAAGTTTCTGAAGTTTATTTACAAGTAATATATCTATACTGATTGGCTTAGTGAAAGGTGTGACCTGTTGATCAACCAATAACAGCTCGTATTAAATCAAGAAATCTATTATGATTGGGTAATTGAAAACTGCCAATGAAAACACTGAGACTCACAATCAATGAAAAATCCATACTGACTGGTTTACATGAAAGCTACCACCTGTTGATTCAACCAATCATTAGCTATTTGATGATTAAATCACTTTAGATTGCATTCACAATAAGCTACTAAGAGATGACATGAAAAGAGCATGCTACTGCACAAAAAATTCTGAATTAGTCTACAAATGCCATCACAAAAATAAATATTTTCTAGTCAACTATAGAAATAAACCTCCGTAAAGTATAGTTTAGTCCAAGCAATATATACACAAACATTTAAATGTATATATCAACCTTGACAATCTCAATTTATCATTCATCTGATGATCAATGAAGAAGCATGAAACTCTGAGTAAAGACTTATAACATCCTTATACTCCTTGGATTAAGTCTATCATAATCATTAAAAATACACTATTGTACAAACCTGCGTGTAAAATTTGCAACAAAATAATAAGAATTAATAATACATCAATGTAATCTAAATGAAATATTTCAACCATATTCATAAAGCAAATAACTTATATTATTGTTGTTTGTAGGGTGGTATGTAATTAATTATGTAGAAGAGTGATCGAAAATAATATTAATAGTACCGTTATTATATAAATTATTATATCAATCATACACCTACGTATGATTGATAACAAATTTTCCCCTCTGTAACTGCACTATGATAAATACCTGTATATTAGCATTTTGCCACATGACAAATTACTTCATAGCACACACAAGCCATTAAGTATTATATGTATATGTTTGTCGGTGGCCGAGCTGTTAGCTCGTACGCCTCTTACCTCTCTGCAGCCTCGGTTCAAACCCGCCAGGTGTCGACTGGATTTGATTAAAATTTACCACGCTGTATGTAAGAAGAGCGTTGTTTAGTTTGACTGATACAATGCAGGTTTTCCCCGGGTACTCCAGGTTTCTCCTGCACTAACACTGAACCAAAGGAGCCTATAAATGGGACTAGCTCCCATTGGTTATCCGATAAATAAATAAATCAATAAACAAACAAACAACAAACAAACAAACAAACAAACAAACAAACAAACAAACAGAAAATATAGAATTTATGCCCTAGTCATCTTATGTCATGACATGAATCTTACTGTATGTCATTGAATCTTTAGCATTCAAAATTGTAGTCAATATGTTCAGAATCACCATTACCTTTCTGTTACCATGGGGTTCATGTATATAGCAACAGATGAATCTACCATCATATTTCATGAACAACTTGAACAGAAGTTTGTTTGTTCTGTTCTATACATTAAATATAACTTTGATGGATCACAGTCCATCATATCATAAATTATAGAATATGGTAATGTCCATAAAATAAACAAACAGTATGTGATAGTGTTGTAAATAACAATTTTTATGAAATAATAATTTTCACCCAAAATGTGCAAAATTAAACTGGAAATGTGGTGAAAACCAGTTGAACATTCAAGTAAGGAGAAACAAAATCAAATATGAAGGGTAATCGAAAATGCACAAAAATTAAAAACATTTGATTGTGTTGAAAATACCTGTTGAGCATTAAAAATACATTTGTAAATAAAAACAAGCAGAAACAAAATGAAGAAAATGTGATTGTTTTTCATATAAGGCAAAGAATTTATTAAATTTTATTTGGTGAAAACCTGTGAGGCATTAAAACTTTTAGTAAATCGTATATCAGAATGGATCAAATTAATGTAATGTTATGATGAGATGAAAAGCATATTTCATTTTGATGGAATTATTGATATTATTATAATGTTGCGTGACTGAATTCTATGGCTACCAGGGATACATGAAAGCAGAATTTGCGTTGTTTGTGTACCATACATCATTACATGGAATGCACAGCTGGCTTATTTTCATCCACAACTGTTGTATATTTCTGTCAATATTATTCTATTATTCACTTCTCCCTCCCTTATGTTTACTAGAGGGATTTGACGACAACGCAACTGAAAATAATTCTACGAGTAAAAACATAATCGAATGCCATTGTAGTTGTAGAAGCCTAGTATAGAGAGTTAATAAATTGTTTGTTTTTTTCAAAGATGAAATGGTTTGTAGACAATTATATAAACCTAGTACTTTCCATACCAGTACTTGTATACATTCCTATAATTAGAACATGAATAATCAGCATACTTTGAATTTTTGTGGCCCAAAAATAAAATGATGGATTACTTGTATATTGTTATTTAAAGTCAAAAATATTATGGTAAATTTTATATTTTGAAAATGGACACCAAATTTTGACAGACATAATAAGCTGATAGATCGGAAGAGTCATGCTGTTTTCATGCTGGTCGTCTGAAAAAGGGCATTATTAATTTTCAAATATTTGCCGCATATTTGGAATTGTATAACTGTCATAGTGTTTTTAAATCAAAATGAATATTAAACAGATACATGTCAGTAGTGTTATACTGTTAAAATTAATTTCATCCTGACATGTACATCCATCATTACTGCCTTATGACTATTAGCATAGAAAGAACATATACATAAGCCTAATTATTTCTTTGTATTTACAAATGCAAATATTTCTACCACTCACTGAGTCAAAACTTTTCTTGGAAGTGAAACCCAAATCTTTGTCAGAATCATCAGTGGTGTACCAGAATGGGCTAATGCGTTTCTTTATATTTTGTAAGCATTTGTAAAACTAAATAGCGTAGCATTAATGAAATTAATAATCTCAACCACTTAGATATATTGGAATAATTGTTATTACATTAAGTATCTGAGATTACTTGCACCGGTGCACACACGTACTAGTGGTATTTGCACTGCAGCGCAACACCGAAAACATTATACCTGCATGCAAATGAGGACGTGATTGTTCGTTCTACATGAAATCATGTGATCTCATAATGTCATTTTTTACAGAAATTTATTTCTTGTTTTGGTTAAACACATCTAATAATAACAGAATCTCATGCCACTTGAGAGCAAGTGTTTGCACCTATGGGTATTTGCACTTGTGTTTGCAATGTTTTCTGCTGCACTCGTGTAAATACCCCGGGTATGCCACACTTTCACTTGTGAGTTATGGGGTTGTATTATATTATGAAGTGTGTTCATTTTAAGTAAAAGTGTTTAATTTATGAAATTGACAATCTTGACTACAAATACTTTATATATATATTGAAATATGATATATATTGAAATAATTAGTATAATATTAGATAGATAGTTTATTTGCAATGAAGGCTACAGGCCAAACGAGCTTTATACACAAACACAAAATACAAATGTATACAGTTCAGAAAAGATAACGGAAGCACAGTATGAAACTTAGGTTCTTATTTTGACAGAATACTAAGTAAAACATGCCGGCTCATTTAACTTTGTGACATTTTGTGAGCTTACCCAGTGATATACATGTACATTTATCATATGACAGGTTTTCATAAAAACCATCTTGAGAGGAATTTCCTTCTCAGTTCATCATAACGATGACAGAATATTAAGACATGATACTCGTTTTCTTTCACGGAAACATTGTCTGAACTACATGTGCAGACGTTACAATAACATAAATTTTCTGGAATGTGTTGATGTCTTCCTCTGTCAATATTCAGATTGGAGTTCATTAGTAGTAAAAGTATATAATTTATGAGATTAATAACCTCCACTGGATAACACATAGATATCAATTGTAATTGCAAATGTAGTATAAATTGTTCATTACACATAAAAACATATCATTTAATGAAATTAACAACCTCTACAACACTTTTAGCTTTATCAATATAATATCATAACTAGGCAAAGCCCATAAGCTCGCGCAGGGTAGATTCATTCACCGGCTGCCTCACGATGATATTGTAGATAGTGTCCTCCGTATGCAGAATGCTCATACATTGTAGTATATAGAACGCACATACGTAGTCATTGCGTCGCAATGCATCCTTGGGTAAAACCAGCCAAAATACATCACATAGTACTAAGTATATAGGATGTGCATGCGGTACTAGTCATTGAGCCACTGTGCGAGCTATTAAAATAATTTGTATGAATTGTGTTTATTACACATAAACACACACTACAAATCAGTCAAAATTGAAAAAAATAGGAAAGAATTGTATTGAAATAATCAATGTACAATGGGGTACTAGATTTGTTAATATTTAACAAGTAGCAAGTAAATTTGTAAACCTAAAATAAATATACCAACTATAACAGCATATTGTGTTCTGTGTTTGTATTAGAATTGTTTGTGTACAAATCAAATAGAAAAGAACTATGTCACTTTCATAAATCATTCAATTGGTGCCATGGATATCCAATATATTTCTGGTATTAATTTCATAACATATTTCAGTTGCTAGTTGAGACACTACAAAATTCAATTTTTTTTTAATGGTTCCTGCTAGAAAGGGATTAACTGTAAAGTTGAACTATATTTCATTTTTTCGATTATATAGTATCGTGAAATTACCATTATTATTGTAATATCACTTTGAATAGAAACCAATTTTAACAGAATATGTACCATGCGGGTATTCAGTTCTGTCTTCGGGGTTTTTTGTTGTTGTTTTTTTATATCATGTGGAACAACTAGAGTGTGTTGAGGTCACTATTATTTTTAAAAATCATGTAAACATTCCTGAAATTCAAACACCAAAAACCCCCCAAAAACATTGCCAGTGTAATATCATTGAGGCATTCCCATATTCATGTACATATGTACCTCCACAGTAATATAGTTACATACATGTATATATGAAACAGATGGGTGAAGATTATGTAATTAGAAATTAATAGCAGTCTGTTTATACATGCACATAAAAATGACATATTATGCACATAGTAACTGCTACTGTGTGACTACACACACTATTACACTGTAACTATTATAGTACCATTAGTTTGTACATGTATTCATTGTAGGCAGTGTTGTGAAATAAGAAAGTTTAAAAAATAAAATAACTCAACAAACAAATGTAGTACATGTACATTTAGTCATGAAAGATGTAGTACATGTACATTTATTCAAATAATATTGCATTGAATTTAACTATTGTTCCAAACAAAACTCTGAAAATTTTTACAGGTAAATTTTTCAAAGTTGTGCCTGGAACAAAAGTTAAATTCAATACTGTTGTTTACCAGCACAGATGAATTTCCATTTGAAGATGTAGATGTATTGTTTTTAAAATGATGGTTCATATATATATGATATCATTATAATAATAATCATTATGCGTGAAGGTCACAAATTAATTTACATATTAACTGTATTACTAGAACACATGTTGATGAAATTATCAGAACACCTGTTGATGAGAGATTTAACAAGGAAATTAAAATGTACTTTTATAATATAAAAATTGGTTATGTCTGAAAAACCAGGTTATTCTCAAAAGAAATTAGACATAAATTGGACGAGGGAATCATTTCAGCAAGACATTTATGTACGGGGATGGTGGAGGGATACATGTACCTGTAGATGGTGGTAATTAAAAAAACCTTTAAGTGCTTATTCACTCAAACTGTCAAAACTTCAATTCAAAAACATGCAGCATTGTACTTGATTGATTGACAATGTCAAAGTTCAGATCTGTTTTTTCTTTCTTCTTATATACACATACATAGACATATACATTTGTACATACATACATACATACATACATACATACGTACGTACATACATACATACATACATACATACATACACATATACATGTATACACATACACATATATACATACATTCATATACACATATATACACATGTAGTGTAAAACATATAAGGAATCTAAAAGATGCAGTGGGTCATTTGTAGTTCAAAGTCCTCTTGCCTTCAACTAATAACTATTTGTGTACACCCCTTTGGTTATATGGTGGTGGAACTAACTGTGTATGGTATTAAATTTTGATTCATTTAGTAATGAAAAAGCATATACTTCAATCCAATTACCATATTAAAGGGATGACATATAATTGTATTGATAGTGGTTAATATTTATTGATTTTATTTTCCATCAAAAGTTGACATGTTCATTGCACAATTTTGATAAGTGTTCATTAAGCTTTGATCCATATAAATTGAGAATATTAGTAATTGAATTAATGTAGGCTATAAAGTCCTTCATTTTTACAAGTACACAATGTATGTAATGATGTTCAATCATGACTACATTGTATTATGGTCTTTGCAAAAGCGTGCAAAAAGCTACAAATGTAAGATGAAGGCAACAAGAAGCATATATGATGGTCTACAAAAATTACAGATTGAGGTGTTTTTTGTTCTGTCATTACACTGAGAATGACATGTATTTCCAGGTTTAGGCTTTGACGCATATGACATTTTGAATCACTTACAATTGAATATCATTACCATATGATGAATAAATATTTCCCAAATGAAGCCATGCTTTACTGAATAGAAACAAGAAAACTGTTATAAATATAAAGTTTGTTCACTTGGTGAGTGTGAGCTGATTACTAAGTAGAAAATTTGGTACAAATTAATGGTTAAAATACTAGCAAAGAATTCCTACATGTACACAATCTATCCTGAAACCAATGCTTATCATAACATAGGACATTGTATTTCCTTATTCTGTAGAACAGGACAACATGGATTCCAGTCTGACTGAGAATTGTGAATAACTCAACATAAAAGTCATAATAGTATTAACCCAGCAATCACCTATCAGACTGTAATCAGTGAATTATCCATGGCAATGCGTTACTATGGTAATTGTGCTGTCTACATGTATACGTTGGCATAGTATAAACAAAGCTATCCATGGATGGAGAAAAGAATGTGTGACATGTCAATTGAATTGCCCTTTATAAAGAGAACACAACAGAAAGCACAAAACCTACAACCTATCAGAAATAGCCTGTAAGTTATTCATTAAAAAATATAACTCTGCAAAGTTACTAATATTTTCCATACTTATTGGAAATTTGGACATTTGCTGTCGCCCATCCTCACCCCAGCCCTGCACGACCCTCACCAATACAAGAAACTTTTGATGAGTGTCTTGTTGGTGTTGTAGCCATTTTAGATGAATATTAACTTACAAATGTATTTTAATATTCAAAATTTCAAATATTTGAAAGATGTTGTAGTTTTTGTAAAGCCTTAACTGAAAAGACTGACTGCTCTTTCAACTCAGGAATAGAAAAACAAGATAGAAGCCATATTGAATACTAAAATATTAAGTTGCCTGAATTGACAATCGAACACAAATAATAAAGTCAGACATCAATGTGTTTGACGCACTCTGTATGTGTCAGCTGGGCTGTGTTTACAAACTCGTATTTCACTATTTTATAGTAATAGTTAGCATGGTTAGACATACATAATCCTACTTTACAAGTTGTCAGGTGTGTCCAGTAACCTTTAAAAGCTTTGAAATATGAATAATGCATTACATATTTTGAAAATGGATATGACGATCTCGCTCATTTCCTCGGATTACTCAGCTGTACAAATTTGTTTGTATTTTTAGAAAATTATTTTTCACTTTGCTTTTTAATCTCATCTGTAAGTGGTTGCCTAAATGTGCTGCTGATAAGAAAGTTATAAAGTAAAATACTAGTAATTGATGAGCAGTCTGGTTCAGTTAAAAGCTGTACAAATTGTTTTTATTTTATTTTTTGTGCAGTTTTTTCTGTTTTTATTTTTATATGTCATTTGTGTTGGAGGAATTGTTAATGAGTATGTGAATAGACTAACTACTATTAAAGCAGTGGTTGTATTCAATTAAGTTAAATGGTCTGACTCCTATTACCTCACATTTTGTTTTGTGACAACTAAAGAATTCCCTAGCTGTCAAGACGGAATTGTGTCACTGTTTACACACTGCATGTGTTCATGTCACCAATTGTAAAGTTTATATAAGATCAATTGATGTCACTTCTAATTATATATTCATCAGAATTAGCTATCAGGATGCAGTTCATTATATTAATTATGTTGTAAAAGTACTGTTGCTATAGCTACATGTACATATGTTTCATGTGTATGACAATTAGTGTTCCGTAATATGTTATACAGTATAATATTAATTATCTATTGTGATATAAAAATGCTGTGGCTAATTGTCTACATGTACATGTAGGACAGTTGAAATGTTCATAAATTGATTTGTATACAGTGCAGTACAGTATTAATTATCTAATAAATGTACTATAGTGTTACTATAGCTACATTTGTTTAACTTGCATGATAATTAGCATTCATAGTTGCTTTACAAATGTATATATATACATACAGTACACTCAGACCTGCATGGTACCATATGTAACAGGTGTATCCGGTGATCATTACATCAACATACATATCAAAATAGAAACTTTGACCCTGATATTAAAGTGATGTTTAATTTATTTCAATTGCCAACATTTAATTCCTGACCTAATTTCATATACATGGTGTTTGTTTTAAAGTATTTTTATACACATAGTCTTAGTATTTATTCAGACCATTTTGCTGAGGTCAGGAATAGGTTAATATGTAAAGTTCATTTATCATTAGGCCAATTAGTGATAAGACTTTCATTGCAGTGGTTACCATGGTAACAATCTTACTAAAGTCAATCAGACACATTTTTGTTTGTAATGTGGCAAAATGAATTTTAACAGAGATATTTTTGATAGAGATATTTGTTTCTGGTGAAAGTTTGTTCTATACTGTATTAAGTAAGAAATGCATTGTTCAGAACAACTGATAATTCTTATGCTATTACTATTATGTTACACACTCAATAGAAATAACCAAATGCCAGGTTATATACATTTGTATGTATAACAATTAAAAATCAATTTGTTGATATTTTTCATATGTTCAAAATTACTGCATAATTGTATTCTATTGCTACATGATGACCCACTGGGTTCAGAATTCTTCCCCTTCACATCCATCAAATCTAAATTCTGTAAAACAATTCACACAAAAGTAAAAAAAAAATATTTGTATAATGATTCAACTTCTTGCTGCATGCTTATAGAAAAATAATTCCTAACTTTTAGAAACCATAGTGAAACAAGTAGAGACTTTGACTTGAAAAAATTACAGTGTGGCAGTGTGTGTAGTTATAAAAAGTGAAAATGTACAAAAATAACTTAGATAACAATTATAGTTTTCTATCTAACTCCAATTTTATCCAAGTTTATGTAAGGAAAATATATTAATGTTATTTCATTTCACATTTTTATCTTTAATAGTTGTATAAAATTGATCTAAAATAATCATTATTTCTCTAAAATGACATTACAAATATTTAATTTTCATATATTTTTTTCTTTTTCAGATTCATATCTTAGAGAAAAAGTGAACACAAAAGAATTATCTTGAAGAGTAACTGAACTGTAACAGCTAGACAGTCAAAAATGGCTGATATGCAGCGTGAATTCCGTACCATTCCAATGAAACCCAGAGGACCTGTGGTCGTCACAAACAATCGACTTCTTCCATGTTTTTTACTAGTAGACTGTATAATATTAGCTGCAGTTGTAGTGTTTTGGTACTTTCTCGCCTTTGATCCTTATGACTGGTTTAAAGTCTACGAACAAGATGTTGACTGTGATGACGAGAACTACATGCGAGCAGACAGATCAGAGGACAGGATTCCCGAGAGTGTTATTTATGTCATGGTCTTTGTTGTCCCTGTTGTTGTGGTAAGTCACCAGTTATGTTAAATTTTATTTTTAAAAAGTCCAACTTATGATATCAAATTAAATTTTATTGCGATATAGTGGTATGGTCTTTGTTCTCACGAAAGGTCTGTTGAAAGTTAAGAAGCAACAATGTAATTGCAGGCTTGGTACACCCTGAATCATATATTTGATTCAATTTTCATTTTTGACAGATTCTGTTTGGTGAAGCAGCATTGTCAATCTATCAAATGAAGATAGGAGACTACATCCATCAGGAAAAGACAGTCAATACATGTAAGATACGTGTCCATCCTATGCTGAGAAGAACACTACGATTTACAGGTATGTAAAAAAAATATCAAACTGAGACTCTTTTTTAAGAGGTAATCAAAATACAGCTAGCACTCTTCTACATACATAAAGGATGTTTTAAACCATAGTTGTATTTATTTATTTATTTATTTATTTATTTATTTATTTGTTTGTTTGTTTGTTTGTTTGTTTGTTTGTTTATTTGTTTATTTATTTATGTATTTATGTATTTATGTAAAGTGAAATTGCTGTAAGTAAATTGAGCTGGTGGTGTTCTAAATTTATTAATGTTATGTCATTACCATAAAATGTGGTGGTCTATATTTGTGTGACATGCATATTTAAAAAAGAAAAGAAAGAGTGAATTTGGCTTTTCGGCAGACGGTATTCAGTGATTTAGCCATGTCAGTTATCACTTCATATGTGTATCTTATGTCCAACTTATTATGTTATGTGGAGTTTCATTAATAATATTTATATTTAATATTTTTATTCTTTGATAAAATATTATGAATAAATTAATACACCTAAATTATTCTTGTTGTGCTTGATACTCCAATATTAAATTTTTTTGTCCAATTGTATTGATTTTTTGCTTATACATAATCAAAATTTATGTAATACCCTAAATGGTGTACTTCAGTTTCACTTCTTATACATGTTATGTTGTATCACAGGAATCCATGCCCTTGGTGGTTTTATGACCTGGATATTGGTTGTTGCTGGTCAGCTAATCATAGGTCAACCTACACCATACTTTGTGACAAAATGTTGTGATTCTAGTGGAACTGTCGAAACAGATTGTGATAATGATGATGCAAGGTATTTCTTTATGCATGCCAAGCAATTTCCTTTATATACCAAAGCAGGGCTTTAAAATTAACATTAACAAAGTCATGACACTGCACGGCTCATGTTAAAGCTGTGACCATTTTGGTTATGTATATTTTTTATGTGGCGACTAACAAAGTTCTTAGGTAGTTGTAAAATATGGAAATATTACCCTTTTTTTACTTTTTTTCCCTCAGGAGGCAACATGAGGGTAATTAATGGCACAGTTTTATGATTTGTGGACCCCATTTTAAACTCTTCAGCTCAAATTAAAACTGACTCCATTTTAGACCAAAAGGCAGTACATATATAGTGAAATGGGGGAGTATATCCCTCTCGGGTCTATAGCCCACTCTAGTGTTATACCTGTGTACATATATTGACCAACCATACAATATCTTTGTATTTTGTAATGATGAAAGAGGGACTGGATATAGCCGCATCGCCATCTGATTATGTTGTAGTGCACTCAGCACTCACAAATCTAACAATACATTGATTGCCAGACTTTTAAATCTATATGTTCTTCTCACTCCCAGGAAATCTTTCCCAAATTTGTATGCTGCTCTCACATCATATGCTGCTGTTTATTGTGGAGTAAGTATACATTTTATTTAATATATATTGGGTAATCGTTCTAATTAGATTTGTAACCAATATATCACTGGTGTCATTTATTTTATTGTGTGGTGTCTAAATGTTAGTATTTAATAAAGGAAATATTTCGTCGAATGTTGCAAATTTAAAGTCTCAATTTTTCACTAGCACACAATGTATAATATACATCAATGAACCATTATTATATTAATAAATTGTACAAAATTGGCATATAAAAATTTAATGTGTAATTTATACAAGTATCATAGAAATTAATTGTATGTTATTAATTTTTTGTAACAGTTATACATATCAGCGGTATTTAGAGCGACTCTAACAAGGCTAACCAGGCCATTGTTAGTTCTTGGATTGCTGGCTTTATCTTACATGGCGGGATTGGATGAAATTGCTAAAAACCAGTGTTTCTGGAGTGACATCATCATTGGATACATTATTGGTGTCACTGTGGCAGCTTATTTGGTAAGCAGTTTGCAGTTTCAAGCCTAGAAGTATTAGATTAGTGGATTACTCATTGATATCATCCAATAGAAATCCTCCTACCTAGAACACATAAGTTATTACCACAGTTGTAGCGTACTAACATTTTAACCAATACACACAACATACATTTGATAAGCTGAGAGCTTTTTGCTGTAAACAGTCAGTCTTGTTCACTCGAGATAGAGGGCGCTGTTTATGACATGACGTGATCATGGAGAATATGCTCCCATAGATCTAATAGGGAAAGTAACATCCCTCATCTCTACTCTGGTTGTTAGGGTAGCTCTTGATGTAATTGACCTTGATACCATGTTTCTGCCAGGTCAGACTCTCTAGGACTTCAACATCACTCCAGTAGATCTGGTGTCACAGTTGTTATTCTATCATATAGTTATTTTTAACGTCTGTACACAGTGCGAGTGTAAATGATAACTAGTGTCTTGATTATGTTTAGACATACATGTATGATAGAAGTCTTTCTACCTGAAGTATCTAATTACTACAGTTGTAATCATATAGTTGGTAGCAGTTCTTTAATTAATGTCTGTTACACAGTGGTAATTCGGTGTTGCATGCAGTTAGGAAGATTTCTATTGTAATATGTAGGAGGAGATTTCAGTGTGGAATATAAATGAACTGTGAAGGGGGCTAATTGACTTGAGATCTGGAATATTTTAGGTGATACCTTTGAATATGTGATGAGGGCTAAAACCAGTCAAAGTGATTATAATAGTAATAATGCTTTGTTTCCAAGAATCAAAACATTATAATCAGTTGCAAATGATAGACATTAAGTAAAAAGGTAATTGAATTATGTTACAACAAAGGGGAAGGATGGAAAGGAAAGTAGATGTTTAGAAACCTGTACATATGATCTCAAGTTTTGTTGAGACCATCCAGTTTTCTTGTTTGTTGAATACATGATTTTCCCATATTCATAAGTCTTTCCCATGTGTTCTGTAGAGTATTAGGTGTCCGTCAAACTTGATCACATGACAATAGTCAAGAGTATTTGATAATGAAGCACTTTACCTGTGCACCTGCTTTACCATAGTTTTTCTAATATTATATTTTTTCCTTTTACTAGGGTTTCTTTGTACTTGACTACTTCAAAGGCAAACCACAGTACAGCTTTAGAAACATGCCTACAGAGATGCAAGACATGGTAGTGATCAACCCAATGCATCCTGCCAACAAACACCAATCAAATCATGGTGAACCAGTCGCTGCACGACCTATGACCTCTCAACCTGAAAACTCCCAGCAAAGAAGAAGTCTTCATGAATCACAGAGAGATTCCTCCTACTCATACCTGTATGATGGATCCATGGGACAGGTAGATAACACTAAACCAAAGATAATTGATGGTAGAAAACCAAAAGAGTCTTTCCTCTACAGTAATGAGAATTATTTTGAACACTAGGGTACTATTAAAATCAAAAAAGCCTCTGAATTTTAATGAATGTGCTGTTATAATATATTTTAACATACCTCCAAATAAGGAATCAGTATCTAATCAACATATTTGATTTTCCATATAAGGAAATGGCATTCAAATTAACAAACTCATATTCATTGAAGTAAGGGTTGGTATTCAAATCAACACACTTGTATTTCCATCTATGGAAACAGCATTCAAATTAACAAACTCACATTCATCCAAATAAGGGGTTGGTATTCAAACCAACACATTTGTTATTCCATATATGGAAATGGAATTCAAATTAACAAACTTATATTCTTCCAAATATGGTATCAGTATTCAGATGAATCTATTTTTTTTCTATATATGGTATGGTATGGTATTCAGATAGCTAAACTGACATTTTTCCATATATGGAAGGAACATTTCAAATGTGTCAGATCTTGTTGATGTTTTGATTAGCTGACTAATGGTTAACTCTCCTCCAAAACATTGTAAGACTCTGAATATCTCAGCTTCATTTACTTGAAAATATAAAAGCATAATTTGTACGTAATTGTATACTTTCTACTGAAACAGTATCATGTCTGATAGAAGCTCATATACATTATTTTTCAAAGTTCCTACAAATATATGATGTATCATTGAAATAGAAAAACAGAATGGTATAGAATTTGTCTTCAAAGTACAGATAACCTATTTTTAGTCAAGAAAAAAATATCACTTTTAGAATGGTTTGCTGAATATTGATATCCACATTGTATCCAGAAAATATGAAAACAAGAGAAGAAATATGAAACAATGGTAGTAAAACAAAGCAAAGAATGATTCTCATGCATATTACACAAAAACAGTTGTTTCAGTTCAGTTTTTCATTTATTTTATGATAATGGAAAACTTAGAAAACAAATGTTAAATCTATGAAAGGAAGTAAAATGGATAAAAGTGGATTTTAGTACAGACAGTATTACCTTCATTATCATTGATTCTCCTTTTTTGATTTTTTTGCAAGTTTTTGATAATATATGCAAATTACATGTCTATTTATTCAGTGTATAATCGGAGGCTTTACAATTGATAACGAGAGACAAGCATTCACTGCAAATACCATATTTAAACTTATTAACATAATTTACATAAATTAATGCTAATTGGAATTGAGTACCATGTAATTAACAATTTGATCAAGTCTTCCTTGACAAATATAACAATAATAATCTACTAGTTATTATTGTCCAACAAATTATTCGATATATGCAAATTATATGTGATCCATTAATGTATGCAACCATATTTTCAAATATGCAAAGGAATTATGTTTGACGTAATGAGCAATGCAGCTGATCTCATTGAGTTTAGGTTCATTTCAGAATTGTCACAGAAATGACATATTTACAAATTGTATTGATATAAATGTTATGAGTAAAAATAATTCTCTTCCTCTTTACCGAGTAAGCATTAAAAAGATTATTAAAATTGATTTTTATAAATTCCACAACATTTGAACTATATGTATAAGTCTCTCAAGTCACAGCATTAAAATTGAATACTTTTAACAATACCTGATATTGTGTTTTTAGATTAAGATATATCCAGTTTTGATACCTGCATCTGATATAGTATTTCATCAGCTAAAATATGTCTGCCACACAATTTTATATATGAATGAATCAGTCACAATTTCAAAAATCAGGAAAATTGCAGCCAAAAACTACATAACTGCTTACATAAATTTGTAAAGTACTAGCAATTTTATTTCTCATAACAGCAAGGATTTCAAGTTAGCAATTATCCCAAAAGATATTCAATCCACACCTTTCAGCATATGATATAGTATTTTTAAAGATATTTTGAAAGGGGATTTCTTACCATGATGCAGTAGTACTGTGCCTCTAGTTAACTTAAAATAATGTGTACGTCAGGATAAACTGTTTACATATTTACTGTTACTAGAAAATGCCAACCCATTTTCAGATTAAATCAAGAAAAAAAAACCAAGAGGTCACCGTACATATTTTTGAAACAGAGGTCAAAAAGTTATCAAAATGAAGCCATTTTAGAATCCAATATGGCCGCCGAACACACTCTGTTTAATATGTTTATGGGAAAATAAAAGATTTATTAATTTGCCTGAAAACAAGAAGCTGAATCCCAAGTTTCTTTTGATATTTCAAAAGGACCTGAAGCAAACTTCCGTATCACAAAATTTGGAGAGATTTTAAAAACATTGATTTTCAGTGAAATTTGCCCACGAGGTGCTTTCTACCTTAAATTGAAACATTACAAATAATATATTTCAGATTACAGTATTGTAAAAGTTATATTAATGTCAAAATTTCAGACTGAAATTTAACATGAAGATAATTAATCCCTCTAACCTAACATAATCTATTTAACAATATAAAATATAATTTTTATATTTCATAAGATGCAGGTTTCCATACAATTGATTGCTGTATTTACAACACAATTAATGTATGCTTCATTTTTTTTTATTTATGTTGCTTTTATTTTTAGATGCGCTAGACAACATAGCATTGTGGAAGAATCGTACGCCAGCTTTAAGTAGATCGTCAAAATGGCTGCATTCTGATACAGAATATGTCCATCCCATCTAATTGTACATGCCAATGATACAGTACATTTGCTTACTGTTTGGCAAAATTGGTTATGATCATAGGGTGATTTATTATGAATATAAAGACAATCAACTCTGTCAGCTAAAAATGGACTTTGATCATCACGTCAGATCCCATTGCGAAACAATATATATTGTGTATCAACTTTGTAATATATTGTTTCATTTGTGTACATTGCAATATCAGCTTAGTAAGGGATAGATTCATATACTCACATGTACTGTTAAAACATTTTGCATGATATTTAACCTTTGATACCATGATTACCAGGATGTGTGACCTTGGGTCAGTAAAAGTGCCAGGATGTACAACCTTTGACATCAGGATAAAAAGTATCAGATACAACAAGATATATCCATTGCTCAGGATTTTCACTACACTGTGTTCATTCCCTATGAATATTAGAGTTACATTTGCATTCATTAACATTCCTGGTATTATTTTACACCCTATGTCAAGTTACCACTCAGCGGCTTTGTTTCATACAACCACGTATGTTCTCCACTGTAATTAAGATAACAAGATTACAATTTCTTTCTACACTTTGTCTGAATGAAATACACCATATATTGCTACTAGACACAGACAGACACGCAGGTGGCAATATTTTGACATCTAAGTGTATTTGACATCATTTTAATAGACAAACTGTTACGAGAGACTATTCATTCAACCTTGTTTACTCATAGTGTAGCATGTGCAGTTTCTTATTGGTTTCTGTGTGGTTGTATCAGACGAGCCGCTGAATGGTAACTTGAAACTTGCTGTAAGTCATAAGTATTGTGATACTTTTTTTTATTGGTTTATGAGTTTGATTTGATGTGCATCCAGCATTATTGAGTACCATTGAAATTGGCACTTAGCAGTTATCTCAAAATTCTGTTATTGTGTCAGGATAACATACAGTGGTATGTATATACTCAGCTTAGTGTGAAAATTATTTATGCAAGAACAACAGTTAACTTCTTTCAACATTGTACAGATTCTGCAAGCCAGGGACACAAATTGGTAAAAAAAACATACCAAAATAATCTTTTGATATTTATACACCTTTATGAGTGGGTGTATGTGAGTTAAAAGAGTATCAGGATGTGTGACCTTATTGTAATTTGGCAGTAAAGTACCAGGGTGTGTAACCTTGTAGGTCGAAGTTCAACTGTCAGAGACATCAACAAGCAAAATATATAAAAGTTTATTCAGAAATGTTCATGTATATTCTGGTTATCAATCATCAACAGTAGACCCAAGTTCAAATATATGCACGTGGCTATGTCATATTTTAAGTAGATTTAGTTTATGCTTTGTATATTTTTGCATATAATTTAGTGTTGTTATTTTTTTATTCTGATTTCTCACTTACCCAGACCCACCCCTATATCTGATTAACCATTAATATGACTAATATTTCATTTATCTTTCCTTTTTTGTTCTTTTTTTTTCAATCTTTCCCACAAAAGGTGTCAAAAACAAGAGGTAATATAATCCTCTCTAAATACTGCACTTTCAGGTGTTATTGTTCATTCTTTATCAACTCAAAATTTGCGATTAATTGTCTCTGTTTTCTGTTTAAAAGTATAAAATGTCTTCCAGAGTTTGTATGTAGTACTATAATATTTGATAATGTGTTATCGTAAAAGCTGTACAAAGTACAAGAGTATCAGTCATTGACAACACTAATGGGTGATAAGGAGGGTTGAAGGTCCAAATTTATGCCATTGAGGTGCCGCTTTTCCTCACTTCCTTTTATGGTTACCTTGTACTCCTTTTAATAAATACAATTTTTTTGTACAAGTTGTTGTTTATATACCATTCGAACGAATTTAGATTGATCAAGTACATTGGAGAAGATATCTGTTACACTAAAAATCGGTGAATGTGTTCAAATTTGTATATATTTTATCACCGTTTGTTCTGAACATCTACTTCAATTTACAACTCACACACATGCTAAATTCAAATATTTACAAAATCAAATTCAAAGTCAGAATCTTAAAACTTCACATCTGACCAGAAAAAAATCTTCTTCCATTTTGTCAGAACAAGGCAACTTCCAGTTTGATAGCGCCCTCTCTGTCATGACATACGTATGTATGAGTGGGCACTGTATAGCACCCCCTCCGATATAAAAAGGCCCTATCAGTACATACTAAGTAGCGCCCTCTCCGGCATAAAAAGGATCTAGACGAGGTGTCTATGACATAAAAGGGTCTATGAACATTAACCATGTGATTTTCATTGGATATTCTCCTCTTAGTTCCTGGTACATCATGGCGGGCAGACCCTGTAGTAATACAAGATGACAATCTCACTCTCTAGCAGTGAGTTTTTACACTACTACTGGTATGTTATATATAACTAATACAATATTTTGCATGCTATTACAAGTTGTGCAGAATTGAACTTGATCTAACTTTAAAAATGCTTTTTATTGTAACATTGTAATTTTTTTTCCTTCAAGCATGTTATATTGACTTACTCTATATTAATAAAGCTTTAATATTTCTAATGCATGAACTTGTGTCTGCTGTATTGTCTTCGTATATGGTGTGAGTAGAGATATAGAAGTAGAATTACTCATAGAATGGAATTAGGTAGTAACACCTGCTATACCCAACCAGCACTCCTTAAGACCTAACAAAAAAATTGTGTGGTTCCGATAATACTGAATTTTAGGTAGGTGGGGGCAGGTAGATTTTTTCATTTGATATATATATATATATATATATATATATATATATATATATATATATATATATATATATATATATATATATATATATATATATATATATATATATATATATATATATATATATATATATATATATATACACAGTGTATATATATATATTTATATTTCATATCTGAGTGTCTAGTTCAGGTAGTTACTTTTTCCGTTGTTTTCCATATGGTCTCTGTGTTATTGGTTTCTTCTCATCAGATGTACAGCCATTACAAATTGGAAAGAACAGTTTTATATTATCTTTTTAAATTGATGTCAGTTTCCACATCCACAGTTTCTCATGAGACTTCACAATTTTCATGATTTTATTACTATTTTTCTCAAATACACAAACAAATGTTTAGGGTTGGCAGTGAAAAACTAGGTGGGGTCAGGTAACCGGAACCAAACAAATTTTGTAGGCCTAAATCCCCACCCTTCATGGTAGCTTCTGAAAGTATAATATTTGTAAAGCATAATTATTAGTGACATAAGAGGGGTGTCTTTGTTCAAATTGACCCTCCTGCATGGCTTTCCTTTCAAATATATAATTTCAAAAAAAAATCAATATACAGCTGGAAGTTAAACTTTTTTCAAATTCATATATGTTAGCATCATCATGTTGTGAAAGGACTTTTCATTTTATTCAGAGAAAACCTTCTATGTAAATGAGTCACTTCCTTCAAGTGTATCAGTTTGATTGAAACACTCAATTTCCCTTAGTAGTGAAATTAAATGAGAAGTATTCCTCCCCCCTCTACACGCATTCATACATGTATATGCTACACACACAGACATTCCCCATCCACATACACACTCTACAAAATTCATGAATTAATTTTCAAAGCAAGAAATGCAAATATATGCAATACTATGATAAAGGATATGCACACTTAGAGCATGCACTGGCAATGCATGCATACAGTTATCACTCCATGCGTACATGTCGGTTTGATAACTGGTAGTTTCTTCTACTGTTAGCACACCATATTGCACTGTACTTTGAAAGCTTGAAATCTGACTAGCTGTGTAATAGTCCTTATTTCTAGTATTTCTGATATATTTGCCACCTATACTTGTGTGATATGAGTCCATGAATGTACATTTATATAGAACGATCACATTACTGCAATATTAAAGCTGCACTAGCTGTAACTAGGACATTTTTAAAACTGTTTTAAATGTAATGATTTGCTCGTAATATCATGCACCCTGGACAGTACTGAATTGTCTGAGAGTAATCGATAGTTGTGCAGCTGTATATGATAAGGTAAATTCAATCAAATTTATTTTGGGGTCAACACCTTAAAATCAGCTTCCCCCCCCCCCCTCCCAATGCAGTCAGGATTACAACCTGTTACTCAACCTCTAATTAAGATGTACAATGTCAGATTATTGGAATTTTAACAATTTTCAGTGAATATATTGTTGGTTGTCTGATCAAAAATATAATACCCCAGTGACAGTTAGTGCAGCTTTAAAAGGAAGGTGCCTATTCCATTTTTCAATTCTTTTACCGACTTTTATTTGTGTAAAAAAAAGCTTTCCATACATTATATGGAGCACATTGTGATTATTGTGGGGAAGCAATGGAAAAGTTATTTTTAAAAAAAAAAATATTTCCACAAAATTTTGTCTTCAGTCTTTCTTGAGATATGGGCACTCAAATATACTATTTCATAAGTATATAGAACAAAAACATTTCATTTTTGATGTTATTTATATTTTGGTTATGTGTTCTGTTGGGTTGGCATCTTCCTTATATTAAGAGAACTGTTCAAGTTTAAGTGCACTCAGAAAACACCCATACTGACGTAGACAGTTACAGGGCGCGTTCAATTTGCCCAATCATGATTGTGACTGATCTGACGTCATTTCTGGAAACGAGGTTGTCAATTACTCAATCACATGGCATGATTACTTACATGTAAACATTTTTAAAACTTGCACACATTTCCTATAAATTAAATGATCTTCACCGTCGAAATGATAACAAATTACCACTCTGACTGGAAACAAGTAATGTACATTGTACATCATATTTTCCATCATTTCCAACTTGCCATCAGCCACTACGTGCGCACGAGCCCCTCAATGACGTAATAAGTTGTCCGCCATCTTGTATATCACGTCAATCATGGTTTGGGCCATGATTACTGTGATTACCAATTATGATTGTGATTGGTATTTATCAAACAAGAAATCTTGATTGTGATCCGATAAATCATGATTATGATTGTGCTAACCGAACGCGCCCCTGTATTCAGAAGATCACTTTCCCATTTATGTCTCAAGGTGGCGCCTGTCATTGTCAATGTCGAGCCATGCATTAAGAGATAATGCTATTTCATTTGACTTTCAGCTTGCAAATGGGAATTAATCAGTGTCGGATGTATGCTATAGCACACTCCATAACTGTCTATCCATGTGCTTGCACTAAGTTGTAGGCTGTTGCAATATACGAATTCAACTCAAAGTAGAATCGCAATATGTGTTCGAAAGTCTCACCACAAAGTATTAAAGTATTCAAGGAACGAAGAGATGTTGCCTTATAGACATAAAACTATGTAATTAGTTAATGTCAACAGGAGCCAAATGAAAGAGGATCGCAAACTATTTTTCATATGAGTTCAAGTTTTGTTGGAGTGGCCATGACAAGTGGAGAGGAAAGGTATGGCGGCAGATACACAAAACCTGTGTACAGGAAACCCAAGGCGACCGTTTGAAGTCATTAATTGCAATGGCATTTTCCAGTGTGGAAATGTAGCATATCTGCTTATGTGTGCTATACATATACTATTCAGAAGCGATAAAATCGTCATTGTTATATAAACAAGGAAGGCTTGACAGTCGAATTATTAGTTGACTAATACGTGAATTACCACATCTTGACCATTGCTTTCGAACATTTGTAACATTTTGCTGGGCCGATCTAGATACGCGAGTCGGAATCAACATTACCAGGATCGGTGACTAATAAAACAATTGAAGTCATGAGCCCCCTGTACCTCGGGTCGGTAAGCTCTATCATTAGAGAGTCGCTAATGATGTAGCCTAGATCAATCCTGTGCTGGTGAATTTCGACTTATGTGCCGTGCGCAGTCAGTGGAGCGAGGGGACCTCCATTGTGGATGGGATATACCGGATGGTTTGTAGAAATCCACCAACGCGAATGACCTCGGCTGCTAATGATGCACATTCCTGCCATATCACCGATATACTTATGATATGATTATAATATATACCCATAAATCACAGCGAATTTTTAACCAAGGCAATTATAATATACCCTTTCTTCCAAAAAAAAACATGGTTGAAAATGTGATTTTTTTAATGACAGTATTGATATATATGTGTTATAAAATAATTTAGAATTATACATTAAAATCCCCATTTCTTATATAACTCTGTTACCATTCAGATAACATCATTATTTTGAAATCTATAATGTTGTTCTCTCGTTATTTTGGTCATATTTATACGTTTTGGAGTTCAATGTAAGAAGATTGCCTGCATGGGAAACGCGGACAACTCAGAAATGAAATGATTTTAAATTGTTTTTACAATTGAACTATAGCGAAGGAACACAACAGTTAATTGAATTATTTGCTACATTAGCGCATGATGACACAATTTAAATAGTTTGTACACTTTCTTGAAGAACGTATTTTTAATTTCATTTCGAGAAAGAAGCTATATGGACCAGTAAAACTTGGAAGAGAATGGCCTTTCTTGACCAGAATTAAATTGTTTGGGAGTAGCTAGTCACCACTATAATATTAAAAATCATATCAATATCGAGTGTAATTATTATGTTATGCATTTTTAATTACTAGTATTCAACATTATGAATAGAATGAAAAATACCTCAACTACAGTGAAATTAGCCTTGGCGGTTTCATCATGAGACACACTGTTTTTTAGGTACATAAACGTAGACAAATTTCAACTCCACATATTATTTTAATTACTAACAATAACAGACACATCACACACAGCAGGAACTTATTGAATCACGGTGATAAGTATTGCTATTCTTTACAGTGAAATAGATACAGGCTTCTGCTGAAAACATTAGACATTGACTTGATGATTTTAATGGTTTCAATTGTTTACTTTCCAACTGATAATCAAGATGTTGAGTTGTCTGCTTCTACATCCCCACTGTACGCAGCACCTCTACAATTGTCTATTTTGAATTGCATTTGAAGTTGTTTGTTTGTTTGTTTGTTTGTTTGTTTGTTTGTTTGTTTGTTTGTGTGTGTGTGTGTGTGTGTAAGAAATGTTATGTCACGTACATGAGGAAAAGGCAAAGGCAATTTCAATTTCTCTGTAATACTTTGTACTAATGTAATGTATATATTTCAATAAACATTACTGTAGTCTGTTATATTTTTCGACTGTTATGATCTGTTTTGATCTAACGACAGTGTCAATGCACCATGTAAACTTTAATACACTTACAGCGTAATATTAATGACATGGACAGTACAATAAGCAACAAGTATACACCAGCCGTGCATTAGCTAATAAGAAGAAGTTTGCCTACTCGAGCCGTGGCTGCTTTTGAGACGTTGGGCTTCGGTTCGTGTGAAATACGGTTTCTCGTGGTTGCAGTCAGTGCAGCCATATCCATGCAAGCTAAATTCAGAAAAAAACTTTAATCATGGTGTGTGTGTGTGTGTGTGTGTTTGTTTGTCTGTATGTATGTTTGTTTGTTTGTTTGTTTGTTGTGTGTGGGTGGGTGTGTGTGTGCATTTGGGTGCGCATGTGTGTTTGTCAAGAATATGGATGGCAAGATTAGTCGATCGTTGGAGTTTGACGGGTGGATGGATAGCAGGGTGGATGGGTGAATGGATTGGTGGATAGACGTATGAATGGATAGATGGATGGATGGATGGATGGATAGATAGATAGATAGATAGATAGATAGATAGATAGATAGATAGATAGATAGATAGATAGGTGAATGGATAGATAGATGGATGGATGAATGAATGAATGAATGAATTGATGGATGGATGGATGGATGGTTGGATTGATTGATCAGTGGATATATGGATGGATATATGGATGGACGGATGATCAACAAATTCAAATATCTGCAGCTTGCTGTTAATCTTCTAACTAGCTTTGTGAAAGCGATGGCTGTCGCATGGGGCTGCTAATTAACATGGTGCGTTCTTACGGTGAACTCAGTGCAACTAATCGAATCCCTCATCATAGTGCTGGTAGGTAGCTTTACGTTATAGTTAGACATACAAACATTCAGTATGGTGTAATTCAACAATTCTGTATATGGTAACCAAGCACATGACACAACCTACAATTTCTTTTACACAGGCATGGCTACAGTAAACATCATAAAGAAAGAATAAGTATAGGCATCTTGAGAAGTAGAAAAAATACCACAATGAAAACAACGCATCACATTTTGAATAACTGCAGTGTTGTAAAGTCATTCAAGCTATGAGAGTTAATCTGAACTTTACAAATTCAACAGATCAAGAGCTACTTTAGTAGTTCTAGCCTTGTTACTTTTTTTTATTTGTATTATACTATGCAACACCCCTTGTCATGATACCATTGATAACCCCAAAAATATGCATAATGTAGGCTGACAAAAAGTAATCATAATTTTGTTATGTCATATTAGTAATTATACCTACTCACGAGTGAATCTGAGACAACACAGTGTTGTAGGAGTAGGAGTGGTTAGATATGCATGAACACTCTTGGTAGTCGGTACTGTGGTGTTTTCAATTTATTGGTTCTAAGTAAATTACGCCATAACATCAGTTCATACCACATGATTATGAATTCATAATGTTTTCATACCAGCTACTAGACATAAATTAGCGTGACTTACTTATAAATAGTGATGATATTTGAAAATGAAAAAAGGAGAAGCAAAATAGTTATCCCTTTAATGAAACAAGTAGATAACTCATTTCTAATCATAAGTAAACTGATTAAAATCTGATCAAAAAAAGTTTTATTACATTTTATTTTATTACAGTACATGTATTTCATCTTAATTGTTGGTATTTTTTTATGTTTTCTGTTGTATTATACGTCCGATGTATTCACATCACCAGCTCGTCATCTATCAAGGTTTTACTTTGCTACAGGGAAACAACGATACCTTGTATTAAGATTTGCTGTATTTGACAAAAAATTTGGATATGATGAATGAAATGAAAAGTGTTGGTTTCATTCAATGTCACTTATCAGTTCGGAGTTGACTTCGATCAGAACTTAAATGGAAGTGACTCATGGAAGTTGCCAAGCAACTGCCATTAAACGTGTTATTGACTGTTTTTATGGTTATTGTAATATTATAACAATACAAGCTGTCAACAATAGGTAACATGATGAAACTGATGAGTGAAAGTGATTGAAACCAACATATTATCGCGTTTAACACCCGGCAAGTTTGTATTAAAATAACCCTGACACCCTACATTTAGAGTGTTAGTTTCAAAAGGTATTCTTTCCCTTTGGTTATGCATGATCACAATTAAGTACACCCAAATCGAGGGAGAAGTGTTTATTAGCATTTAATAATGCCTGTATACACTCAGTTTATTAGGCCTACTTCATCATTTTTTCAAGTTTTCAGTAATGTTTACCACAGAGAAATCGAAGATAGTTAAATAAATTAAACCCAAGAGAGACGAGCGAGAGTTTCACACTTTCAGACTTGGATTGGTATACAACAATTTACATATCGAAATCACGGATAACGGGGTTGTTTCTTTATTCTTCAGCTCCGGCCGATAAGAAAGGATGGCATTGAAAGATTACAGATGGAGAGAGATAGTTTACAGCAAAACATCATAAAGACGGAAGATAAGATAGCTGCACACGAAAACAGACTTGGTCGATTGCAACAACTCCACAGTGAATACCTTACCAAACTCGACATCAAAGACGATGCCTTACAGTCCCTTGAACTTGAAGACGCAAGGAGCTCACTACATCGTGCAGACGAAAATGTAAGAAAACATTATATCGCACAAGTTTTTAGTTAAAGGCTTGGGTTTGGGTCCCAGGTTCTCACTTTAGTGTTATCTAATTAGAATAATGATTTCATAGAACCATTCTTTTGTTTTGAACCCCAACTTTTCCCATTTTTTAACAGATTTTTTTTCTACAATTTTACTTACTGGACAACCGTTTGTAAATTATGATCATAATCATGACTTGGCTTGATATTTTATCTACGTTGCTACCAAACACATACCTGGAAAATTCGCTAAAAATACCTTTAAAACCCAAAATAAATGAGTAGCACTAAAATAGCTGTATACGTCTGACCAGGTTATGCACTATATGCTTCATCAGGGACAAAAATACAACCAACTGCAACAGTGATGACAAACAAACAGAAGCAGACAAAAGTGAGAAATTGAAAGCTTGACAGAAAACGAATCAGGGCCACATTGTTTCTATTGTTCTGCCCAGGAACACTTTTTCTCATCTAACTTTTTGACCCTATCCAACATGATTTTTACCTTGATGAAATAATTCTGTAATCCCCCTTTCGTTCAAGTTGTCTTCAACGTATCGACAGCATAGAAACTTCGGTGGATAACAACAACAACAACAACAACAACAACAACAACAACAACAAATCAGAAATACTTCAGCTGACTACTAATTGCAACATCGTTTGTTCTTTGTCTTTCTACACAGAGAACATCAGCTCGCCCTCAATCGAGCCAATATGAACCTTTCCCAGAATCTATCTTGGCGGCACCAGCAGCAAGAATGGGAAGATCGAGTTCGAATAATGCATCGACGAGTCAGTCAGAAAATCGCACAGGCCAGTCACCAATACCGGTAGCCCCACCATTACCGCCACAATTTGTATATTAACAGTAAATTTCATTTCATTTCCAGTTACCATATTAATAATAATACTCAGTTTTCTTACAAAGTGACACCGTTGTCATGTTTTAGACCAACTATTATTACACAAAGTGTTATACACAGTCCAAGAGTATTAAATGGATAAGGGCATATGCTATATCCACATCACGACCATATTACAGCACTAATTGAACCCATTTGAAATCACGTGACTCAGTTCCAAGGCAAAATATAGACGAACAAGTTATCAACTTCGTGAAGTTTCTCTCATAACATACGTAACCTACACTGTCACCCCATTGGATCCAAGTGAGTTAGATCTAGGAGCGTAACATAGCAATCGGAATTGACACAGTTTGAGATAATAGAGTTGCGATTTACAAGTTTTGCCTTGTTTTTTTTCCGAATTTTCTGTACCAAAAGAAATCGTCGTTTTTTATGGCATATAATTCCTGATGAGAGCTCTATCACTTGATATGATTTGGTATTTGGGAATGAAATATAAGGATACTCATCAATATGAAACAAAAGAATCATCAAATTAAGACTATCAAGGTACACAGAATGTCTCATTTCATCACAAGAACTTTCCTTTCATACATTTACACAAGATTTAAAAAAAAATATTCAGACATTTTCTTGACTGACATTTACCATTTTATTTGGATTTATTTATGATATCAAACTAATAATTTACCCCTCAACACACACACACACACACACACACACACGCACACAGTTATGACTCTTTCTCGCTCACCCTCTCTCACTCACTCCTTTTATCATCTCACTTATTAATTTTCAAACATTTTCCAACCACAATTATATATATATATATATATATATATATATATATATATATATATATATATATATATATATATATATATATATATATATATATATATATATATATAGGAAGCCAGTGGTAAGATTTGTCCGTAGTACAGTGCTCGATACGTCTGCACGCAGAGCGGAGTATATGTTGAGGGTAGAAGAAAATCAAATCGACTTGATTTTCTTCTACCCTCAACATATATATATATATATATATATATATATATATATATATATATATATATATATATATATATATATATATATATAAACACCCAATCCGTTAAACTGCCCAATTCATGAAATGTGCATATAAACTTTGCCCAGTTCATGGAAAGGTCAATCTTATGCAAATGAGAGTATAGATTACGGTCTAAAGGGGGCCAAATTGAATTTTTTTTTGGGGGGGGGGGGAGGGCAAGAGTTTTGAACTGGGGTGTTGATTGTCGAACTTTATTAAACACACAAGCTGCACTGAATTATAATGAAATAAGAATTGTGAAGTGATGAGTTTGTAAATACATGATAATAAAGTTGTTTGATTCTTATTCTTTTTTGTGTGTGTCCTATAAAAGATGTTCAATTCATGTACTACTCACTTCATAACCTGGGCAACACGATTGCCCATTTCATGAACTGGGTAACGTTACCTACCCATTTCATAAATTGGGCAATTTCACAGATAGGGTGTAACATATATATATATATATAGGAAGCCATATATATATATATATATATATATATATATATATATATATATATATATATATATATATATATATATATATATATATATATATATATATATATATATATATATATATATAACTCGGTGAGTATCAATCTGCTAAGACAGTGCTTTATACCGCAGTGGAAGAGCGCAATAGTTTTGGTAGTACTGGAGCTCTTTCTTTTAATGTAATTAAATAATTCTGGGTGACTGTCATCCGATCGTTTTATGGGTTTTATGCACCTTGTTATGTTAATTGTTATGTCTGATATTTAACAAAAATAATGAATTGGAATAAAGCTCTATTATTGACAACTAGCTATGTTTCCCTGCAGGTTCACATTTCAGTGTAGAAGTATTAGTCTATTTATTATTTATACTCCATGTCCTACGGCCTAAAAATTGTGTGGTTCCGATTATGCTTAATTTTAGAATAGGTCGGGTAGGTAGAGTTTTTACTTTATGCATGTGAGTCTCTAGTGCAGGTAGTTATCTTTTCCGTTGTTGTTTTTTCCATATGGTATCTGTGTTATTGGTTTCCTCCTATCATCAGATGAACAGCCATCACAGATTGGAAAAATAGTTCTATATTGTCTTTTTAGGTTGATGTCAATTTCCGCATCCGATTTTTCTCATGAGACTTCACAAATCACGATTTTATTACTTTTTTCTCGAATACGTAAAAAAAGAAGTTTACGATCGGCAGTGAAATCTAGGTAGGGGTCAAGTAACCGGAACCAAACAATTACTTTTTTTAAGGCCTAACGTTTAGCATATTGGTGTTTGAGACAAACTTCTTGCCAAATGTGGTTAGCATTTTAGGGTTCTATACAACTATTTAATCTACACATGTAAAAACCTACAGAAAATAACAAAGGTCGACAAACCAATAGTTTGTATGTCATAAGTTTGTAGCTTTAACACCTTATAACATCATGCAAGGTGGGACGCTTTGAACAAGTTTGCCTACCTGTCGCGTCGCTTCAGTTGATTCAGTTATACGGTATTTATACTCCTATGAGTATTAAACTACCAAGGGTACTTTATATTCATCAGAACAGTATAGTCACAAACATAGAATAAACTAATGGTAAAGAAATGAAATAATAATGTTTTTTTCTTTATCCCAAAATAAAGTATAATAATTTGTGAACAGACTGATTTCAATCCGTGTAAAGCGATGGTTATGTATCATATGATTATGATCACTTTGTGACAGCCGCCGCTTTCAATATTACTATGACCCTGTTTCAATGTCTGTATGTCTCAAATGTGTACGTAGGTGCAATTCTTAACTTGAGAACTAGATTACAGTGTAATTACTCTTCATAACAGCCCAATTACTCTTAACGATCAATAGGTCAATCAAAATGTTCAGTTCATTCACTTGACTTGTAGTCACACTTTTGTACATCTCTTCATCGTGTTTTCTGTAAGGTTCGCCGTGACGGGGCGCCCTCACACATCGGTCAACCCCTCCGGTGAGGCCGGAACGGCATGACGTACATCTTAACAGTCTATTTACCGCGCTGTCGAGATACATCGTTAGCTGGTCGACCTTACCTTCATATCAACAGTTTGTCTTGAGAATAGTTTAGAACCTGGTAATTAAGAATTGAAAATGTTTAACTAAATAAGTGGTCACAGTGAGCATGGTAACTGTTCTGCAATTATGATTTAGATTCAGATACTTTTAATTGCCATATGTATTGTTTTAAACACTTTGGAATATAACTATTCACGAGCACTCCTAAAGACGGTATAAAAAGGAAGAGGATAAAAGGACGGATAAAGAAATATAAAAGTGAAAATCAATTGCAGAATTGCAGACGGGTAAATAGCGCCGACAAGAGTGTAAAAGACTAACAAGACCATGAGCGGGATGACTTAAATCGTGTGTCACATACATTCCAAAGATAGAAATGAACTTGAGATATTTTATGCCTGAAAATAATTCTAATGCTAAGAAAAACCAAAATGTATCGATTCAATTGTTTCTATTGTCTTTTAATCCCAGCACTTTAACAAAACCAATTTACAAGTTTGGACACAAAGGAAGAGATTTCGATTAGATACAATCAAACCATCATGTATAACAAAAGAAAGCAACTGGATGAAACAATGGAGAAAACTATTATTAGCGAAAACAATGAGAATGTGAAATTGATCTCCGGTTGTATTTGTATAGCCACTGCTTTAACGTAAAATCAAGTTCAAACTGACTCAAGACAAAAGAAACTATTATATACAATATCAGAATGAGCGGCAGATTGTCTACTGACGTCAAACGTCGGGTTGATATCATACAAACGTATTACAATTTCAAAGGAATAGAATTTGTATACATTGCTAGTCGGCAACACCTGTCATAAGAATATTTTAATAGTAAAGTATTTTTGATATATTTCTTAAGAATAACATTAATAGTAATAAGCGTTGGGACGCGAAGATGATAATCTGAATATCACGACATTATATGCAAATATTAAGAACGCCAACCCAATCAACTGTCTCAAATGACTAGTGACGTGAAACTTGACATTTAAATAAGAATTGTAATACGATTTTGATAATGCTTTACATATTGAGAAACGCCTCTTTTCTGGGCCATATCTGTTGTAACTTGGAGTGTTTTGGGGTTAGAACTATCTACTCGAATTCGATCTCTTTGATCTGGGGAGAATGATCTGGGGCTAGATTATCTCGGCTGGACGATCTATCTGGTCGATCTTGCTTGATGATTTATGTGTTGATCGTCATCCTCTTGACTGGTGGGCCAGACTGTATGCTATGAAATAAATCATATTGAAGTTATATTCTGTTGTGTCTCTGTGCAGTGATTCCGAGTGTACCTCTTGCAAGCTAACTCCCTGCGAGAAGTTATCGTTAGTTGTTATCAACTTTGAAAAGAGATTAGACCGGTCGATAATACGTGTGCACTGAGTGTTGCCTTGCGGACAGTGCTCATATAGAGGCGGCCTTTTCTTTTTTTGTGTGCGACCCTGCATGGCCATTGATCCGACATAATATTAAGCGTTTCTTAACTTGGCCTCAGTCAAGTTCAAACACATTTATAAGCAGGGGGGACATGGATTTATTTGATGAACTGACAAATAGTGAAGATCACCAAGTATTGTAGTAAAAGGATAAACTGCATACCGAGACGATGTATGTTGTATAAATGGAAAAGATCTGAGTTCGGCCTCATGCCTCACTTAATGGCCGAGCCAGGAGAGCAGATACTCACAGCTCCGGGGAGACTGGTTGTGTGATCCTAGTAGAGGTACTGCAGAGCGCATAATCAGTTACAGGATGCTTTCCGTTTGACGAGAGAAATCTCTCCCGTTATCATGATTTCTATTTCCTTCGTTCTCTAGTCGAATGCAAAAGATAGCACACAAGTATAATACGTACATGTAACCTGTCTCGAATTTTGTACGAGTCTAAGAGTTGACATGCACTAGTAGTACTACTAGAGTGACCAGTGGTTCAACGATGTCACGTGATCCGTCCATATCTCATTGAATTATATCAGCATGCAACAATCGTAAAGATAGTGTGGTGTCTTCATTCTAAACAATGGTGTCGTGGCTTTTCAAAATTGCCGTTTGTGTTGGCCTGTGTGTCGCAAGTTTTGGATTATATCTTAACAAATACACGACAACTGGAGAAAATGCAAATCTCACCTTGGAAAAGGAAGGTGTTATAGCTACGGACAAGACGTTGCCTCCGAATTGGGAGTTTGCCCCTTCATCATTGACTGATTATGAAATAGTCAACAATACTGTCATGATTGATCCGTGGAATTACCTACATCGCCTTGGTCTCTTGAAAATCATGTTGAATGCTACCAACTCGGTGTTCGTAAAAGTTGCAGGTGACGATCAGGCAAATATTCTATGGGGTTTAGCGATACAGTTCGGTTGGCAATATTCGACAGGTCGATTGAAAAGTCACTCGGACAACAACTGTAATGACATTTACTGTGTATCTTACAATAGTTGGTGGGCTAGCATGAACTACTATCTCACCGTCATACCTTTCCTTGGAGCCGTCGAAGCTGAAGTCGTCAATCTCCATGGATACAGACTCCACCTAGAACACGCCGAGCAGCGGTCAGAGCAATACTGTGCCAGTATATCGTCATGTAATGACGCCTACCCGGACACTATGCAGAAATGGGAACAATGTTTTCTTGTCTTGAAAAATATGACAACAGCTCTCGACAAACTAGGTGCAGAGTCATCAAAACAAGTTATAATTGATGGTTTATTGAAATTCATGTGGGATGCTCACATTTCATCGATACATGCAGTCATCCAAGGGTTTGCGCCACTTCTCAAGCACTACCCAGTTCCAGAAAGAGATTTTGGTACTGGTTGGGCTCACCTTGTTGATTTCTTAGCAAGCAGTCGGTTTGCCACAAACTTTACGAGTACAACAATGTTTCAGCAACTGTGTTTACCAAAGCGAATTCTACAAGATGGCGACAAACCACCGTTTATTTTTGACATGTCATATGAGGAGAATCTGGCATTGTATACTATCAATTCATTCTATACAATAGATTACTATACAGGTATGTGAACTAATACCTATGTGTATATGTTGCATTCTTTTCAGTTACCATCTTATTACCCACTTCATTCTTCACGAACAGACCCACGGAAGTTTGTCGTGTCATTGTCGATAAAGAAACATGAACAATACGACAAATAACAAATAGAATGCGATTTGATCGAGGTTTTTGCCCACGGGTACTAATAGGAGTACCGTGGGATTTTAATTCTGTAGGGAATACTTGTAACTTTGTTAGCGATGATATGCTGTAAAGAGTGGATAGGTGAACGACTCAATTCACGTACGTACACACACGCACGCACGCGCGCGCGCGTGCGTGCGTGCGTGCGTGCGTGCGTGTGTGTGTGCAGCCCTTACCCTCACAGTTATATATCTTTTTTTTTTATCATCAATCTGAACTCAACAAATAAGTACTATCTTGAACGCTGCAAACAAACTTGGACACTCGGACTAGGAACTAATTCACACACGCACTTTGTTACTAAATGTATGTTTTGGTGATTGTTTTTTTTTTGGACAATTTGACATTTTGATCAGCTCATATGCTATTAGCCTTTTTTAGCTGTAAAATGATATGATATGATATGATGTGATGTGGTGTGGTGTGGCATGGTGTGGTGTGATGTGGTGTGATGTGATATGATATGATATGATATGAATAACAAAAAGGGTCATTGTCCTGATGTGGCCCAGCACGAAAGACGTTAAGACGAACTTTAAATCTGACACTTCAAGGTCTTACATGATTTTAATTGAAGCTTCTGAATCAACACGTTGTCCCCAACACTGTCAAAGCTACACAGAAATTTTACGTTTGCCCACAGAAAAGTGTTTGTTTTCGATGTACTTCGTTTGCCGCATAACTTTGTCGATCTTTGATAGCGCATTTCAAAACCAAAACAGAGCGATGGTTCAGATGTTGAGAGCTGTTTTAGGTCGTTGACGACATCTGTTCTAGTGTCATTGCATTGGCAGTACTTTGTTATCTCTCTATAGATGTCAACAGGACATTGATTTAATGGGATGTCTTGTTGGTATCTATACGATAAAAGGCGAGGGCGTGTATCTATGACAACGTGGGCAACAAAACGGAAGGAATGAACAATCTTATTTACAAGAGTAAATGTACTTATATGTATCCTCGAGACAGCAAATACATGTATCAACTTGTCCAGCCTCGAGTTAATGAAATGTTACAGTACTTCAATTTGGAAAGAGCTTTGGTTTCATGGAAAGGGAAGTAGCTAGTTTCTGGTATATAAACACAATGCCATGTTCATTTTGATAAGCGATGACATAATATGTAAGATACGACGTGATAGTGCTGTGCAGTCCTGTTTAGAGTGCTTACTGGTATAGGGTTGCACTATATTCCCACAAACAAGTAAATGCTTGTCTGTGATATGACGTGTCTTACAGACTAGTGCTGATCAGTGTTACTGCTCTCGTATTGTTTACACTTCGCTCTATCTGATTATCTATTTGTTGCTATACAATGGCATGGCCCCGGGGTCGCACTGAACCCTCAGAAGTCTCAATGAGCTAAACCTTTGACCACCACGTGTCTGTCTGTCTGTCTGTCTGTCTGTCTGTCTGTCTGTCTGTCTGTCTGTCTGTCTGTCTGTCTGCAACTTCCTTTCGACATTCCCCACAACGACTAGATACTAGCTATAGGTTAATACAAGCATGCATTATTTTGGCGAGCCAATTCCGTCGGTGGCTCAGAACAAGTATGGTTTTCTATACTTGACCAACATGTAATATGTAAATATTGTCATAGCTTAGTCATAAGGGAGCATGCAGTAATTACAAAGGGGGAGGGCCAGGAAAAATCAGGCTCGGGTTGTTGCTTAAAATGTGACCCGCCCTCGATTCCTTCGTGCTAAAGAGTGACCCTCCCTTAACTGCTTTCTCTAAAACATGACCCTCCCTGCTATAGGAGTTCAAAATATGGGTTAAAATGCTGTCGGAAAAGGACACGAGTACAAGGATCATTAGTGAGGTTTTAATCCCACCGCTGCCACCAATTATATGCCTGTGTGTGTGGATACTATTGACTGATGAGCTGAAGGCCACAACTCCCAACGATGATATTCTTACACTCCTGACATTGTCGGGACTGATGTCATGATGTCATGTCAACATTATCCATAGTATCTTACCCAATTGTTCACGTTTTACACCTGTAACATCCACTCCTCTCCTCACATTACAACTGACAATTGATTACGTTAGTTGTCAGCAACAGTTTCACATAGGTTGATATCATGGGAACCTAACCCTAATCCTAATCCTAACCCGAATGCTAACCCGAATGGCAGCAATGGGATTTGGAACCGGTGGCAGCGATGGGATAACAAAAAAAATGCAATGTTAGGCAATACAGTGAGTCAAAGTAAAGTGTGACCCCCCTAATCCCATTTTCTAAAATATAGCCCTCCCCCGAGAGCCGATTTGTATAAAGGTACCCCCTAAATACAGAAGGCTCCCTAAGTAGATAGATCGATCGATGTCTTTGTCAGCGAAGGAAATGATCAGTTCCAGTAGATCATCAAATCGTTTAATTCATTTTCTTTCGATTCGTTTTAGGTGATGCTCTATTGTCACTATGGCAACGAGCTATGTGTTCAACAGAAACACGAGAACTTGCAAATGAACTGATGTCCTCTGTATTTCTCCACCCTATGATGGCGATCAAGAATATCTTCCGTATACTGATTGAAATGACCCGTAATTGTTAAACGTGTGACACGTTGGTGATGGAAGATACAATACGTGACCCACAACTGCCGCGTTACTGGCGAGATCAGTTCAATGTAGGATACAAATGTAATTCGTGTGTGTGTGTGTGTGTGTGTGTGTGTGTGTGTGTGGGGGGGGGGGGGTTGTACCATTTTATAATTATTTTATTTCTCACACACCGACAAAAATATTTTAGACTTTGTGTTGTACCTGTCAATTCAAATATTTCTGAAATCGAGAAATGGACGAATTTTTACCATATTATAGTAAATACATTGCTAAAATACATTCACGTACCAATAAAAAAAGCAATATTCTCATACTGACTTTTTTATTCATAGTACTACATACTACTATACATTGATTTGAAAATTGATTGTGCTGTCAGAGACACTCGTCAATTATATTTTGGCCGATTAAGTTAGAGGGCGGGTGGTGGTGGTGGTGGTGGTGGTGGTGGTGGTGGTGGTGTGTGTGTGTGTGTGTGTGTGGGGGGGGGGGGGGGTTGAGGCTTGACTGAAAGTATTCACTGGCAGTTTTTATCCTACATTGAACTATTGACATGGTATCGCCCGTTTAATATTGATATCTTAAGACGAAATTCAAAATAGAGGAGCACCTACGTCAGCCTGCAAGAGTCCGTCGCTGAGGGCGTCCCTCAAAAAAGCTGTCGCTCATGGTATTCGTGTGATGTAGGAATGTGATATTACTGTTTCTTTAAACCAAACATCTAGTAACATATTTGTGTTGAAAATCTTTAGCATTTTGGATCGGATGGCACCATACAGCATCAATTTTTATAATTTTTTTACATAATTTTGTATGTTTTTTTCCTTTATACATGAAACGAATCTAATAAAAACAAGAGTAAACATTCTCGAATAGTGACTCTTGTAAACCCGCCATCTTGAATATCCTGAATGTTGCACCATGGGAAATGTGATGATAATCAGTATAGTAAACAACCCTGTTACATTGTTTGTAACCACAAATAATCTAGTCATGGGGTAATACCTTGGCTTTTGTAGGAGGTTTATTTTATCGATGGCTCCAGTTGAGGGACTCTGATAAGGGAGTCTTCAGTATTTACAGGGGGCGGAGGAATGGGGGGGGGGGGAATCACATTTACAAACCTGTTCTTGGGGGAGGGTCATATTTTGCATTACAATATTTGGGGGAGGGTCACATTTTACAATCCGTAGTTTTGTGACCAAATTGAAGTACAATGAAAATCAACTGAGCTGCAACGAGGGAACGTCATTCATCAGTGTGTGTGTGTGTGTGTGTGTGTGTGTGTGTGTGTGTGTGTGTGTGTGTGTGTGTGTGTGTGTGTGTGATATCATGACTCTAGGATAAAATGAGAAGCTGATGTGGTCATTGGCCACTCGAAATACTTTCATAATAAGCATATTTTAGTTACCTGATTTCCGCTATTCAATTGTGTACTTAGTTGTAAGGACGTAGGTATCCTCAATAAACAATAATGTTTGTCCTGAATAGAAAACATATATGTTTTTAACATTGTCAACGGATTGCACTATAATTAACATGGCACCAGTAACAATACCAAAATACCTACACGTATATCAACTTGGTCAAGTATTGGCATTGCGAATCACCTTTTTCAGAATGCAGGTTTGTTGACAAAGTGGTGGAACTTCTAAGTAGGAATAGATACGTGGAATGACACACGAGTTTTCAAATATGTATCTATATACGGGGAACAGTCACGATTCGGAGGTGACTAGAATAGCGCATATCAAATGTTTTATCGTATTGCTTCAAATGCATTACTGGTGTACTACCAACAATATCTGTATCGAGGTGCAGGTAATATAATAACAATGGTTCTTATCCACTTGCCCATTTCTGAATAATAACTCCAGGACCACTCCACTGATCCCAAATTTTACCACCAACCTTCAGCTACAATAGTTGAATTCATGGAATAAAAGTCACGCACAGTTGAATTGGCATGGATTTTTTTATATGAAATAACTGTGGCGTGTGGAGTGCCAAACAATTTTTCCATTCTTCCAGTAGAACATTCTACTCTGGCCAAGGAGGCTATAACTTTCGTTTTACGTATAACGGCAATGGGTGGCCATAATGGTGGGGGATGGGGGCTCTACGTTTGTCGTCAATATGTGTTTTACGACGACGACGACGACGACGACGACGACGACGACGATGGTGGTGGTGGGGTGGTATTACGATGAAAAAGTAATAGGAAATCGAAATTTGCGCGTTATCTCACTGAATTTGGGGGACATAGAGAAATGGTGACAAAGACCACATGGAATGAGAATGTAAATTTCATTTGTAACTGCAAATTTTATGTAATTTTCAAATAATGTTTTTGTTTAACAAACTGCGAACTTTTTGAAGTATGCTGTTTATATTTGCATATTAAGGCAATACATGTACTAGTATTATACACACATGTGTCATATTCAATAGTTTTTTATGGTCAGAATATTTGCTGGTAGGACAACATAGACTGTGTAATAGTCATTGTTCGACACACCTGTGTACATCTTTACGACCATGTTAACTGTACATACATACATACATACATACATACATACACACATACATACACACACATACATATATACATGTCATACATACATACATACATACACACACATACATACATACATACACACACACACACACACATACATACATAACGGTGCGTACTGATAAGATGAACTACTTTACAAAGATTCAATTTACATCCAACCACTATCTATGAACGGAAAACGGCTAAAAATGGATGTTAAATTAGGAGAAAACAGATAAACTTTATTCACAGTAATTTGACGTAAAATGTAAATGTAATAACATTCCAAAATAAGAACTAGTATGTACACCTATGTATTCAAGTCATCGCCCAAACTATACGTATTGTATACAGTACTTTTTCATGCCACAATATGCCGGGGTACATAAGAACAACTATCCAGACTATAAATACATGATTATAGTGTGACCATATATATATACAAAACGTCAAAGACTTCAGTAATGACAATGTGTTTGAGGCGAGATCAATAGTTCATTGTGCACGTAGGATAAAAAAAAATCCAAATTCTTTTACTTACGCCTCGCCCCCCCTTTTGACCAAACTTGAAAATTGTTTCTGACAGTACAGCCAATTTCAAATCAGTACGTAGCAGTATGTAGTGCTATGTAGTGAGAAAAAAATTGTTCTGTTATTGACACTTATAACGTATTTTAGTGCAAAATATTTGTATTTAGGGGGGACAACAAAGATTCCATTAAAAGTGTAATATCAATTTTATATGATGAGAACTAAAAATGGCTCAATCCCTACCCAACCCCAAAATAAAAGAATTCAGTTTTCTATCCTACATTGAACTATCGATCTCGTCCCTTACGTTACTCGCATTTTGTTTCTATCTGTTTTGCATTTTTTATAATTTATAATTTATAATGTTAGGTCATGTCTCAAGATTGGTACAAAAATGATTAGATGTCATTCCTTAACATTTGTCTTCGTTCAGCCAAGGAAAATACGAGTGACCTAAGGGGCCTTTGTCACTACGAGGCGCTAAACGAGTAGTGACAACCCATAGGTCACGAGTATTTAATAGTTGAATGAAGAAAAATATAAGAGAATAACAAAAAATACCAGCATCAGTATTGTCAAAGAAAAATCGGGGACAGTAATTACAATTTTGAACATTTTGACTCATATTTCGAACCAAACAAAACCAGTGATATAGTGTCCTTTATAGTATATATTCCATATTTTTTGTTCAACTTGGCTTACGTATGGTATAATGGGTAAGGTATTATATAGTCTCCCCCCCAAAAAAAACAAAAAAAACAAAAAAACAACAACAACAACAACAACAACAACCCCACCCCCAAAAAACACAAAAAAACCACACCAAACAAACAAACAAACTACAACAACAACAACAACAACAACAACAACAACAACAACAACAAACAACCTAATATAATACGTCCATGATCACAAGTGTAAATAATATATTTTAGATAGGTTCATATTCGTCTGAGGTAAATAAACAAATTTTTAAAGGAGTTAGACTCCTTCGAGATTCCTTCAATACTTAAGTAAAATGAAATAGTAAAATACAGTACGTAAATCGATCTATATACATAGTTTGAAATATGTGCAGAACATTCAGAGTATATACAGTAATTGACAAAATAAGAAAACGTGTTAATTAAATGACTGTGTAAAATCTTGCTAAAGTCTAGTTGTGTGAGTATTTTTTTCGTAGATGACGTGTCGCAGAAGTGTCACAGCGAAGTTAAAGTGATCTGATTTGATATTTTTTTGTGTAACAACATATAGCCCCGTTGCCATGACTAATATTAATTTTATAACGTACGTTGACGTGACAGCCCTCGTACATAAGGTATTATCACTACAGTGGTATTGGTATAAGGTAATCCATACATTTCAGACAATTAACCAAGTATCAGCTGGATACATTTTTAAAAAAAAATTTTTTTAAGTTTTTTATTTCGAGAGAGACAAATTACATCAACACAATTGCAAAAAATAACACATGGCACCAATGAGAGCATCTAAAATAAGTTTTAAAAAAATAAGGTACAATGCAGAGGTAGGGAACCAAAACTCATTTAAACTTCAAAATTGTCCCATTTTGCATAAAACTTCGGGAGACAGTCTTTTCTTTTGGCAATATGGCATTCAATCCTTTTTGCAAGTCTTACATTTAATTTCACAATATTAAAGGATGGTATAGTTTTTGATAACTTACATTCATAAATGGTCTTTTTTGTTATCAATATAATGTGGTTCAACAGTTTTGAAAAGGACTTGTCGCCTAAAAGAATCTGTTTGGCAGACAACGATGATGGAGTTTGTAGGGCCACGCCCCACAGTGTCAAGAGACTGCGCCAAATAATGGTAGTACATTCGCATTCCACAAATAAATGAATACGGGTTTCGTCCGTTAGGTTACAAAACGTACAGAGACTACTATTAACTCTAGGTGGATTCATGTGGTGAAGAATAGTATTTGTATACAAAATATTGTGGTTTATCTTCCATTGAAATTCCTGTAATTTTGACTCCATAGTAACTTTAAAAGGCAGTAAAAAGTAATGGACCCAATCACCGTTGCAAATATCGAGAAAGCCAGAAAAGAAAAGCTTGCTTTTCGGAGGAATGAAATAATCTCCTGTTATACGTTTTCTAATAGTTTTGACTTGACACGTTTCGAGTGGAACCAATTTTCCCTTGGAGATAAAACTAATCGGTCTTTCTGGCCTAATGAGCACTGGACTACCTCTTTTCCAAAGAAAAGGGATTGCATGCAGAATTCCTCTCCAGAAGAGAAAGTGATAAAGATTACATCCTAAAGAATTAAGGTTGTCCCAGTCTTTTAACTGATTTTCATCATTAAAAATATCTGCTATATATACAATACCTTTCTTATATAAAAAAGAACTGAAAACTGACTTATTATTAATGAGAATATCGGAATTGTTCCACAAAACTTGTTCTGAGACACAGAGCGAACTACAGGGGTTAACTTCACTCCAAAAAACAAGCATTTCGTGGTAAAATTTTGACAGTGCAATTGGAAGCAATTTAACCTTGTAATTGCACCGAAAAACAAGCTTACCCCCAAGTGGCTTTAAAAAGAAATTTGCAAGTAACTTCCATTGATGTTTAATTTCTTCTGAAATGAAACGCTTTATCCAAGAAATTCTAAAAGCTTTGTAAAGGGCAAAAATGTCAATCATTCCCAAACCACCGTCTTTAATATCACCAATTAAAGAATTTCTACTAACTTTGTCTGGGCCCTTCCAGATAAATCTGTGGATTGCACTATTAATAGCTTTGATGTCACCCATCTTGATATGAATCATATTGAACAAATAAATAAACTTTGGAATAACAAGAGTTTTCACAATAAGAGTTTTTCCTATCAAAGTCAGTCCTCTACAACTCCATAGGTTGAGCAGGCCGTTCATGGACTTGAAGGAACCTGAAATATTTTCCTGATAAGTCCTAACCGAGTTATAGGAAAAGAGGATACCGACAATCTTTACAGGCGATTTCGGCCAATTAATACCAAGTGGCTCCTCAACCCTAAATCTCCAGCTACCCAGCTACATGGCCTCTGTTTTACTTTTATTTATTGAAAGACCTGAAGCCCGCTGAAAGTCTTTGAGAAGGGCTAAGAGATTGGATACATTTAGTCTGATTTGATATTGATCTGATTTAGTAATATTTAAGCTGCTGCCAGAATCTATGACAGGGGAGGGGCTGGGGAGAAAATATTTTGGTCGAAATTTTGTTTACAAGCCCCCCCCCCCTTCGCGCTCTAAAAATATTCATGTCCCCCGAAATGAATCAAGGGATTTTCGTAGTCCCCCAAGGTATTGGCGGCACCTGAGGTTTAATTTGGTCTCAAATCACGACAAAAATATTTCGTATCCCCCCTTTCAGACCATCAGAATACCCCTTCACATCCCCATTTTCTTCATGACCCCCTCCCCATCTTCTCTCTCATAAATTCTGACCGCAGCCTTTACATCATAATCAACTATTTGTTTGCCATTTTGTATGACTCATAAATCGTTGGATACTAAAACCCACATGATTGTAAAATGAAGATATAAGACTTTTAGAAAATATTGAAAAAAGAGCTTTTCAGCAACACAAGGAACAGATGGACAGTTATTGTGTTGTGTACCAGTTTTATACCACTACTTTGAGCAACTGCATACCAATATATTACGTGCCATGCGTGACATCGAGGTAGTAACCATGATGATACTTATGAGGGTAAGCTTTTCAAACGCTTATAGTACATAAAGTCAACAAAGATTACTACCAAGCCCTTTAAATATTTTCATAATACCACATATGTGCACATCATAAAGTTCTATGTTATCATACTAAAATCATATAAGTATGATGTGAGAAAGTTTTTGGAATGTCTAGACCATTTTATTTGGTTGTATAATCCGACTTTACTCTCCCCAGGACCCTTGCGTATCGGCTGCATTCCTTTTTGTACAATTGGAACTCTGTATCGTTTGACTCATCTGCTGAAAAAATAATGAAAGCTGCACTAGCAACAACTGGAATACTTGTTTTCAGTAACCGACTTCAAAGGTATATTTACTGAAAATTGTCAATTATTTATTGTATCTGTTAATTAGTGGTCAATATTATCTGTAGGTAGGGTAATGGCAAGTTTAAACCTTGAGGGAAAGCTCGGTTTTGAGTATGTTCCCATGTTGAAACTGTAACAATTCCAGTTGTTACCGGAGTATCACTTTTCGATCAGACAAGCATTATATTTCCACTGGTTAAAATACCAATATTAGACATTATACATGATAATCAGTATTTCATATCATCCATAAGCACTGCAGAAACAGATTGAAATAACGATTGCCGGTACGGTGAGGACTCAGATTTTTGGGTGCGGACCCAAAACTCAATTAGAATGATTTAACGTGTTTCAAACTTGGTGGTCTGATCGAGACCGTGTAGAAAGCTACGAAAATACGTTTATCCACTCCACAGGTGATGCGTTACTGTTCGAGATTGACGGTTGATTACGGGTAAATTATTGTACCTAAACAAACAAACAAACAAACAAACAAACAAACAAACAAACAGATAACAAGGTGGGCGAAACGGGGTGCCAGCTTTCACTGAAATCACATGGCAATTATGCATCCTCTTTTTCATATTTTACAAAAAAATTACTTTTTATATATGGTCAAAACTGTAAACGCATTATTGAGAGTGTTGATAAAATATAAATGGGAACACTGCTGTCATTTTAAAAACTGAGAATAAAACGGACCTGTCAATTGGTCGCTAGACGAAGATTGCCCATCAGTGTCCTTAGAGACACCTCGTTTTTCTACCTGTTAAAAGCATAGACAACAATTATGTAAATTTAGATATTTCTAAAGAGAGTCAGAGTCAGAGATCAAAACATGATATCTGACTGTTACAACTGCTAGTGAACTATAATTATAAACTCGGAAACATTATTCCAATTAGCTGCCGAAAAGATAATTTCAAAATTTGTAATAATATATAATAATGTTGTTCTTATTTCGCCTTACTTATGTCGTTGTATCAGCTGAGGCTAGTATGGTTGCCCAGTGATCAAACCATTTCAACAACCAACACGTTTACGATTTGTTGTCAAAGTCGAACTCGGGTCTCGGTATCTGACTGACGACTGTTTACACACGGTCATCAATGCAGTGTACATAGTACCGTCATCGATTACTAAGATGAACCCAAGACGGATAAACCCATTCAATAGAACGGATAGTTGCAATTGGTGTATTTTTTCACTGGGTAAAATTAACGAAAATGGGCGAAAGAGTTATAGCTAATTGAGAAAGTAACAACACTTGATTTCACCATTTCCATATTTCGATGGTCAAATGATCTCCCAAACCCCCGACATAGAAATATAGGTACATGTAAATCATCTCGAAACTTATAGTTGGATTTGTAGAACATAATTCCAAAATGACTGCCTCTTAAAGTACTCAATTCACACGTATAATTGAAAGTCATTGGTAGTTTTTACACATTCCTGTTTGATTGTACGAACTAATGCTTATCCTCAATTGGAAATAGCACTGTATATATTTGTATTCATTTTACCTCGTTCCCTTCATGTGAAGTCCAGCCGATACACGGTAAGCTTGTCTTTCCACCAAGACGTCTAAGGTAATCGTAATGACCAAGATCTTTTGAACCCTTTGTTAGGAAAGTGAAGAGACTCTTTCCGACTACGTAAAGTATGGTGTCTGCAGTCCTATATACCAGTCCTGCGTCGTCCATCATGACGTAATCATCCGACCCGATCGTCTCCACGTATCCTACCATGTAGAGTTTCTTATCGACGTAGTCTGTTTCTAAGTCTAATTCTATCTCGTCTGTTGTACCTTCCAATCCAGGATGTACGATGAAGTGTGTCGAGGTGTGTTTTGTCCACGGTGTCAGCCACGAATGACCCATAAACTCTTCAACAACACATCTGAATGATTCGTCTCTTTTCCATTCCGGGTTGTTTGTAACAACACTTTTCAGAGCTTTACAGAACCCCTTTAGTGTTTTATCGTTAAATGTCTTCGATGGGGTTTGAGATTCGTCAACAAGTTTCTTTTTCTTTGACGTTTTTTGTCTTGCCATTTTCTTCAGGCCTCTCTTTGCGCCATAACTCGATGTTTTCTTTGACGACACCAGAAGCCACGGTTTAGATTTCTTTGCGGTGGAAGACGATCTTTCGCCGAATATTTTCTGTCTACGGCGAGGCAGACTAGAACCGCCGACAATTTGTTGACGGCAACAACTTCTAGTTTGTGTGCTTCGTTTAGTCTGCACAGGTGAACTTGAAGATATATAAAGAGTAGCGGCCGGGGAATCATTTTTGGAGCCTTTGTCATCACTCTTCGCCGGAGCAACCTTGATTCCAAGAGCTTTCCCTAAGTGTGTTTCTTCTACTGTGAATATACAGCCTTGTGTTTCCCTCGGAGCAGCTTTTTGCCTACCACCAGTTGTGATTTTTCCTTTATGTCGTATTTTGGACTGCATGTCGACCTAGTAGACTGTGTTATCAATCTCAGCTGATTCTAAGTGTCCACTATCTCAGACCACTTGTAATTAGTGCAGTCTGAGGTCCTTCATACAAATTTCGCCGACTACTCAAACTACGTTTTTAAAATACCACAGACTGTTATTCCAGTCAGGTATCATGTTTTGTACACCACAGAACAGCTGACACTTTTAACAGCTGACAATTTTAAAAACAACGCATTTATTATTACTGTGACCAGACGTCATCATCTGTTTACACCCTATAAACGTCGAGTGAACGTTTACCTTCCTTTCTCCGTGTGCATTAAAATAAGGGAATATTTACAGATTAATTGTTACTGGTACATGCACATATTCAAAATAGTAGATCGCCCTAGCATCTACGCAATTTTACAGACACTATTGTTACCCTGCATTAAGTATGAATTGTTATTTTAATGAATTAACCATGGAATGGTCAAGAGAACCGTTGCGAAGTTTTTACTACCAAAAGAGTAAAACTATAGAGTTTCAAGTACAACTAACACATGCAATATTTTTTTTTTGTTAAACAAAATTCAGGCACAGATATCGCACACTCACATGAAATGTTACATTTTATTTCACTGAGAAGACAAATAAAATATTTTTGTGTTTGAATCTTCCTTGTTTCATCTGATAATGATGGTGATTTGTGTTTACAGTGAGATAACATTTATCATTTTATATTTTATATTTTTTGGATATTGCCAGGGTCTGTATTTTGTTTAAAGTCATTTGCAACAAACAAGTTTGTGCTGAGTGTGTGTCCTGCCTAATTGAAACGCTATGGTCTTTCTGGTTTGGTAGTAACATTCAACATAACGTATTATGTATAAGTTATGTATTTACTCTTATTGGATACAGCTAAAATGATGTTGGTTGGTGTTTCACCCGTGGGACATTGCGTCTTTTGCCACAAAGATAGGCATATTTCAACTGTAACAATAACAATAACAGAGACATAACATAACACACAACAGGATCCTTTACCCAATCACATTTAACACTGATAAGCATTGCCATTCTTTCACAGTGCAGTAGAAACAGACTTCTGATGAAAACATTACACATGGACGTGATGATTTAATGGCTTCAATCATTTATTTTCTAACTGATAATCAACATTTCAACCTGACTTCTTCTACATCCCCACTTTTATGTAATTGTTTCTTTTGCATTAGAAGTTGTCGGAGGGTGTGTGAAACACCAAGCCTACACGATTTTAGCTGTAAGCTTTTTTACGGTCAAAAACGAATTTCAATTCTGTGTGCACGAATACATCGGCAACATCACACGTCAGAGTCATAAAGTTATCAAGAGGGTGTGGCCGAGTGTCCCTTATATGGATTTTACTGAAATAAATAACCCCTTTCCAGGAAAAAAGTTAACGTCACTTGTATAAAAGAAGGGAATGATCACTTGCTTCAAACATTACATTTCGTGACCATGCCACCAGAAACGAGGAAGCAGGAGCTAAGAAGACAAAGAAAGGCGAGGCAGACAGAGATGAGAATGTCAAAAACTCTCCTTGGGTGTGATAAAATTTTAGATGTATTCACAGATAAGTTGACACCACATGTGACGGACGATACTGATGTTGAGTCACGGAACGAATCGCAAATGTTGACAATTGAGGTAGGGCTGTACATTGTTAGTTTTTGGTGCCTTTGATGCAAATCGTGTAATTCTGTATAAAAATCAATAACACAATCAGCTAAATTTCTATGAACAATTCCTCTTTTCTGAGTTCAATTTGACTTGGGCTTGTCTTTTGCATGATCGAGCAGGGCTATGTGGTAGTTCACTTATACATTGGTATTTTGTCACCGTATGTAAATCTCAAGGCAACCCATGATGTATACTTTATCAGGACTGACAATGAGACACAATTTACTGCCATGAGATTTCCCAATAAAGCGGTAAAGATTGAATAAGGAAACCGTCGGCATGATAGTAACACTGCTTACCTTCGTACCGATACAACCATAGTACTTGGTTATTTACGTAATATATTAAGTTGATAATTTATAGCACTTGCAGATTAGAATAATCATCTTGAAAATGTCAATAAAAGACATCGAATGACGATGAATAATTGTAAAAGAAGCGTTACAACACCTTTTGTTTCTGATTTAGCTACTACACAGCTTGGAGGTGGCACTTTTCAAAAGCAACTTGAGACAAGATGAATCTCGTAAATTTGTTGAATTGAAGAGACATTTCAGGGAGGAATTTGAGAGGTTTACAGATGTGCCTAGACCACCATTTCATATTCTCTTGGAAGAGGTAATATGAGAGAGAGAGAGAGAGAGAGAGAGAGAGAGAGAGAGAGAGAGAGAGAGAGAGAGAGAGAGAGAGAGAGAGAGAGAGAGAGAGAGAGAGAGAGAGAGAGAGAGAGAGAGAGAGAGAGAGAGAGAGAGAGAGAGAGAGAGAGAGAGAGAGAGAGAGAGAGAGAACATATGTTTTTGTATTCTAGCAATGTGAAATATTCTGGGTGTGTACATTATGATTCTCTACATTAATACTACGAATCGTAGCTTATTTCACAAATAGTTGAACAGTTACCATTATTTCCCTAGTTTTGATAGAGACCAAATAGACTTCATACGCTACACAAAAATGATGTTGAGATATAAGCAGATAAGCATATATGCATATATACTATCATTTCTTTCAGGGGGAGCTTGTATTAGGCAGAAAGAAAATAACTGACGATTGGTTACGTGACGTTTACATAGCATCCAGAATTGATGGGAACAGAGAAAATCCTCTATCAGCACATACATTTTGTGCAGCTCGCTGTCACGCAGGAGAAACACAACAACCCTTTTGGGGGGCAAATGTGGGAGCATTCCAGAATGAAGATCTTCGCACGTACTACATAGAAGGCATGAAACGTCAGTGGTTTCACCAGCAAATTACCAGTGCTCTGGAAAATGTAGATAGTGGCCGAGTAACACAACCTGTCGATAACCACGCCGATTTAGAATGCTCGGCTTTCCAATTTGGCAACGCAAATGTCATTTTTAAAATAGTTCGGTGTATCCCACCGTGTTATCGATGTAAGCAGCTTTTTCCAAACGTAAACTTTGACCCTGATCGTAGTGAACAGCATAGCAAAGATGAGCATTATCCATGGGGAAACTGTGCCGAGTTGTACGCTGTTAGTAAATGTTTACGACATATATACTGACCCGTGATCGATGAACACGATCGACTGATTGTCTTGTGCTGTTATCAAAGACAACATACGTTGAAGTACATGGTGTGGATCTTCCTCTAGACGCAAAGCAATTATGTGTATTTATTCATATACGTTTACTTATATCTAGCTACAATAATTACAGCGTTATTTTTTTTTGTTTCTCAGCCTTCTATCATTCCATGGATTGTGCACTTTTATAACTTAAACTCTCGCTTTGTAGATCACCTGTAAAACTTTGAAATTCAGCTTTTGTTTCATGGCATGACGCACGCACATGTACATGTACATGTACAGCATATTGATTTTCGTAGATCGTTGGTATATACGGTTCCTACCTTATTCATGATTAATAGTTATAACACAACACCGACTAGCATATTTGATAAAACGACAACACACAGTAGTACTACAAACAGGCGAAGGACATCTTCCGACCGTAAGGGGCGGGCTTCGATACACATTTCTGCCACTTCCTAGATAAAGGGCTGACAAGGATGGAAACTGGCGTACCTTTATTCCCTGAAAAGTACAGATAATGAAAAGAGCGTATATATTCTCATTCTCTAGCTTAGTGTCGGTTACCCAGATTCTCACCGCTTGGGGCGCTACTACGAGACCACCCAGACGGAGTCTGGGTAACCGAGACTATTCCTAGCTCTGTCAAGCTATATAGCTCCCCCTGCAGGCACGAGTATCACAATCATAGCCTGGGGGTGCCCGTGTACTATACAACTGTGATTGTCACTGTCACTCAACTTGTTATAAATAAGTTAAAATATTCAATAATAAAAAGATAACGAAAAACATTCCACATTTGTATATCATTCTAACAATTATGAATCGATTACAATGTTCGCGGCTGATTGATATTATCAGAACAAGTCCACAAAAACACGACAATTTTTCTCTTCTACCCAACATTTTTCTCGCTGATCCTCAAATGCTATATTATATTGCGTGATATACAAGCACCTTGCACTCAACGACTAACGTATAATATACCCTTCTAAAATGACACGTTGATGGCGCTCTCCTATTCCAGTCTTAAATGAACACGATGGTTGCAAGCAGGTGCTAATCATCAAGACACGTTTCATATAATCTTATCAATGACATATCACGTGACACGTTTAACAATTACGAGTCATTTCAATCAGTATACGGAAGATATCCTTGATCGCCATCATAGGGTGGAGAAATACAGAGGACATGAGTTCATATCCAAGTTCCCATGCTTCTGGTGAACACATAGCTCGTTGCCATAGTGAGAGTAGGGCATCCCCTACAATGAATATAAAGAATTGGATGAATGATTGGAACTGCTAGGATTAAAGTTGTATCTAAATGGCCAATTACCTGACCCGATGTTTGAAATCATAGTGAAGAAGTTAGGGGGTATGGATGCGAATAGTATTTATTTCAGATTTTTTTATTTTCTAAACCCCCCCCCCCCTCACCCATTTTGATTTTTTGAAAGTCAATAAAGTGGAAAAAAACCCAACAACAAACACCCCGAAAAATATCTTTTAACGTACACACAGTAAGTGATTTGCAAATAGAGTAAATAATTTCAAATAATCAGTTTTTGTTGTTGTTGAGAGATTTTTTCGTTTACCCACGATTTTCAAGGAAAATAAGAAAACATTATGAATTTTATCAGTATAGTTACATTAAGTCAGCCTTGATTCATCAATACAGCCCAGTCAAAATATTGAGTAGTCCTTATAGTGAAAACCATCAAAAACACAAAATTTAATGGTGGACCAGTATCAAATTTGCATTAATTCAAAATGGCCGCTCGTCTGTGAGCTGCTGGACAAAGTTAATTATTTATTCATGTTGAAAATGTTATTTAATTCCAGCACGTTCGTTCTAAGTTGTCTTCTGTCCTTGAATTTGTGTACTGTCGAGTCGAAGTCCGTAGGTGTATAGGTCAACGAACTTTAGAAGGCTTCTAAAGAAATTGTCGCAATTATGCGCAATTACCAAAATGAATTAGTGTCGAAGCAAAATAATAGCATTTTACTTCAAAAAAATTGTCGCAGCTTTGACCCTGTCTGGCTTCATAAAAGTTAAAATTGTATGCCATAACATTGATGGGGTGGGGGGGGGGGAGTTGATTTTATGGCAGCTTAATCTGTAAGATACGATATTCGTGCCATGCTACCAAAGAGACTTTGGTTAGGGCCAAGCTCAATAGTTATATATATGATAAAAAACTAAATTCTTTTAGTTTGGGAGTCGGTGGTGGTGATCGGTGCTGGTGGTGATCGGTGGTGGTGGTGGTGGTGGTGGTGTGTGTGTATGTGTGTGTGTGTGTGTGTGTGTGTGTGTGTGTGTGTGTGTGAACCATCACCAAAACGATTTTACTTTCAATGGAAACTTGTTTTGTACCCCGTAATACAGATATTTCTAAAAAATGTTTAAATGTAGAAATGGGGTAATTTTTGCTATAGTAAATACATTAAAGTGTCAACAAAAGAGCTATATTTTCCTTACTACATAATAACTGGCTTTGTATTTGTAGCACCACTTTACTACATATACTGATATTGTTTGTGCCGTCGTTGTGGCAAACAGAGACGTTGAAAGATTTTAGTGTTTGAAAAGTTTGTAGAAAAACGACTGCCAGTAAGATAGTCAACAACGTGAACCCAGCCAGAAACGAAGTCTTTTTCTGGGTCAGAGTAATAATTGAGAAGCGGTTCAAACTCATGAATGACTGCATGTATTGATGAATTGTGAGCATCCCACATGAATTTCAACAAAATTATCCATTGTAACTTGTTTTGATGACTCATTATCAATAAAGGAAGATTTCGTAAAATTGTTCATTTCAATAAAAAGTTGTTCCCATTTCTGCATAGTGTCCGGGTAGGCATCATTACATGACGATATACTTGTACAGTATTGCTCTGACCGCTGCTCGGTGTGTTCTAGATGGAGTCTGTATCCATGGAGATTGACGACTTCAGCTTCGACGGCTCCAAGGAAAGGTATGACGGTGAGATAGTAGTTCATGCTAGCCCACCAACTATCGTAAGATACACAGTAAATGTCATTACAGTTGCTGTCTGAGTGACTTTTCAATCGACCTGTCGAATATTGCCAACCGAACTGTATCGCTAAACCCCATAGAATATTTGCCTGATCGTCACCTGCAACTTTTACGAACACCGAGTTGGTAGCATTCAATATGATTTTCAAGAGACCAAGGCGATGTAGGTAATTCCACGGATCAATCATTACAGTGTTGTTGACTATTTCATAATCAGTCAATGATGAAGGGGTAAACTCCCAATACGGAGGCAACGTCTTGTTCGTATACGTAGCTGTCATGCTCTCCAAAACGAGTTTTGCACTGTCCTTAGCTGTCGTACCCGTGTATGTGTTGAGATATAACTCAAAACTTACCATCAACAAGCCGATACACACGGTAATTTTGAAAAGCCACGACACCATTGTTAATATATTATTAGTATAATTATTCCAGTGAATGATTAATTCTCCGATTGGTCATTAAATTTCAGATGAAACTAAGGGAGCCTCCAGTATTAAATTTCAAGGGGAGGCCGCGGCAAATCAAACTCCCACTTCAGTGGTGCATAAAATGCCCCTATTCCCTGTTCACGTATTCGCCTGAAATGGGTTATAATGTTGTCAGACATGAAAGGAGGCATGAGTCCTAGCATAGAATCGATCGTTAATATGACTCGAACTCCACTGCATTTATACGTTGTTCCCTACTACTACTACTACTACTACTACTACTACTACTACTACTACTACTACTACTACTACTACTACTACTACTACTACTACTACTACTACTACTACTACTACTACTACTACTACTACCACTACCACCACCACCACCACCACCACCACCACCACCAACATCACTACCACCACCAACATCACCGCCACCACCACCACCACCACCACCACCACCACCACCACCACCACCACCACCACCACCACCACCACCACCACCACCACCACCACCACCACCACCACAGTGAATTTGCAATTGCGTGATGAAAGCACTGCATTAATTAATTCACTTGGCCTCTCTGGATCTAATTGGTATAGCTGCACTCTCAAAACACTAGATAGGAACCGATGTCAACATCACCGCACTATCCCGAATATCTTGGTGAACTGTTCTCTCCTTCACCCCTCTAAGATCCACTCCTCTCCTCACACCATAGGTGACATGTGATTCACTGCATTGTTAGCTGTGATTTCAAAGATACGTTGTGATAATCTTGCAGTGCAATGGAGACTCATCTAGTGGGATGTAGAACCGGTGGCAATGCCATGGTGACCCAGTGAGATGTCAAAGTAACTCAAAGTTATTTAGATAATATAGTGAATCACAACACCCCCTCCCTCCCATTCCAGGCCCTCCCTTGTGCAATTATTGAAAGGCGCCTGAACCCCGTAACACTTGATACTATAGTTCAAAATCCACGACTCGTGAAATGTGTACGTGTCCTTTTGTTATACATTCGACTAGAGAACGCCTTTTTCAATTTGCGATGGGTACGGAAAATTACTGAGAGTGGTTTCACTGGTCAAATAGTATCATGTAGCTGCCTATTCAGTTCCTGGAAATTGTTTAAAATATCAGCGACTGGACAAAACATGGCACGGGACAGTCGTACAGATGGTTCCTTTATCACTGAAGTTATGACATACAATACCAAACACCAAATAACACATTAAAATGTTAAAACGATTAGGGTGGATCGACTTCAGGGGATCGACCTCCCCCCCCCCTTTATATATTGCTATGTCGCCGATACTACATCTAAGGAAGTTTTCATTTTTAATTTCCAGGGGGGGGGGAACCCGGAAGACTGTATTGTGAGCCAACCACCCAGCGAGTTCTCATTTTATTGTCGTGATGCTTCCTCCATGATAACATAATTAAGTCAATAAGGTACAATAGTTGAATTTGGCAATGAGAACAGTGGATATAGTAACCACAATAGTGAATATGAAAATATAGATTATAATGTCAGTTATGTATGATATTACATTTCTACATATTGCCGTCATCAAACAACTGTAGCTGTCACGTGACAGAAGTGATATAGAACTAGAATTTTTTAAATTTATATAGTCATCTAATTTCATCCTAAAAACACATCACTTGGTTTATTTTTCGATTTCCTATTGACTTTCATAAATGTGTGTTAGAAAAATGGATAGTTAAATGAGCAATTTTGGCGATAGGTTGGCCACGGCAGCAGCCTTGCAATCATGTGGATCGGGAGAAGGACTTCTCCTCCCACGTTTTGAGAATTTACTTTTAAAAGGGGCGTCTCCTGGCAACACAATGCAGTTTTATACAATTTGTAACCAATTTCCTAAATTAACATAATGCATGGGGTAAGAAACAGCCACTATCTATCGTAATTCGCTGTATCTACTCTAAAAATGTTATGAACATCGGTGCTTAATGATCAATAAACAAATTTGTAAACTCCGACTGTATTTTATGCTGTCCTTCGCAAATTAGACAATGTGCAATGCTATGTTAACCTGATGTCGAACTAATGGTAAGTGTGAATATTGATACTCAATGGGATAGCGAAGTTTCATATGTATGTATTATGTAACGTTCAATCTAAACTGGAAAGATTGTTAGTCATCGCTTGTAAAAGTTACAGTTACTGTAACAGTAGTAATGTTTTAGTACTAGATTTTTTCCGTGACCCCCCCCCCCTTATGGAGCCCCATCCAATTTTCTTGGAGAAACTTCATGACTCTCACCCTCTGGTATTTAAAATGAACACTCCCTAATTTTTTACGATATTGTATTCATTATTTTATTCGATAGATAGGGTAGGTAGGTAGGTAGGTAGGTAGGTAGGTAGGTAGGTAGGTAGGTAGGTAGGTAGGTAGGTAGGTAGGTAGGTAGGCAGACAGACAGACAGACAGACAGACAGACAGACAGACAGACAGACAGACAGACAGATAGATAGATAGATAGATAGATAGATAGATAGATAGATAGATAGATAGATAGATAGATAGATAGAGATGAACATACGCAAACAAACGAAGTATGCATGAGTAAATATAACAACAATTTTAAACACAGCTACATGTATATACAATGTACAATGTACTGTTGAAATGTATCCAGCTTAGGGCAATATGGACGGCGCCCTCACAGCCTAAGAACTAATAACAGTTCACCCAGGGTATCACCCCGGGGTTTTATCGTGCCAACTGTTCGCAATTACCCGCTCACGTCATTGTGCACATTTGTGTTAAAATATTTTATATTTAAAGAATGGCATAAGCCCAGAGACTAGAGCAAGTCTAGTCCTGTTCATTTCCTGAATATACGTACCACATAAAACACGATGCATGTGACTTGTGTATTACGATGACGTTAGCGCTAAGATCGCTGGGAAATATGACAGGGATCCGGCCGGGGGATAACCCATGTTCTATATTTAGCAATAGCATCCGCAAACGACACAAATGCTCCAAATAACGTTTTGCTCTAAGGAGACAGTGTGTGTGCTAATAAGTCACAGGAGGTATCGGAGAATATAGAAGTAAAGGTTAGTTTAATGTCTTATTTTGTTATATTACTAGAAATAATTCCATATCACCCTTCCGTGACGACGCGACGTCAATCGATAGCAGACAATATGGCCGCCCGGTATGCTCATATTCATAATAGTGATATGACATACTGTTATATACCGATCTGATGCACGCTTTGCGAAACTCATTCCATACCATACGGGGTAGTGTTCTTGAAAATTGCTAACTTTACGTATGGATACAGTGAGCATCGTCAAAACGCCAACGAGCTAACTTTGATGAGATGGGTTGAAAACTTGCAAGTTTTACATAGTGTACGTATAAAATTCGTTAACAGTGTAACAACAGCTCGCTGAGTACTTGTAAAGTTGAGTTTAGACATGTTGGTATGACTGTCTACGGTATGACCACAGGCACTCGAATCAATCTGTATGACTTTTAACAAATGTATATTATATATTTGCTATACATTAAAAAAACACCATACAGATTTATTCGAGTGCCTGTGGGTATGATTGACCATGGGTGTATGGTGTGATCATGATGTGGCGGAAACATAAAGACGGAAGTATTAGTACTATTGTTATTTTGACTTCCAAGTCGTATGATTTTAACAAGTAATACTTTTCAGGGACATATCAACATTTCCTAATCTATAAAAATTTGGAAATTGGGTCATATGACAGCCTTAGCTATATAGAGGGATTGTGTTCAT